>NC_142011.1:28981860-29281860 GCF_049901735.1 Notechis scutatus
GCACACTGTTGGTCCTTCTTCTCTGTAGCAAAGTACAACCGAGAGAATGGCAAAGATAACTGGGAGTTTTCAGATCATTTTAAGATCCCACTATCATTGAGGCAAAAAAAAACCCAACAGATCTAACATGACCCTCAAAAATCTGGGTCAGGTCTATAGTTGCCATGGATAGATAGTATTCTTTATTGGTAAGTGTGATTGAACACACAAGGAATTTGTCTTGGTGCAAATGCTTTCAGTGTACATAAAACAAAAGATACATTCGTCAAGAGTCAAGAATCATCAGGTACAACATTTAAACGGTGGCCTTGAACTCCAAAGCTGTCTCAATCTAATTGACAAAATATGTCAAGATGAAGGGTCATCCTCCTCCCCTCCATTATCTTACATTTGAGAGACTCAGCTGTGGCAAAGGAAAATAGAGGTGACCTTGGTAAAAGAAAGGGTGAACTATTAAAAGAGGACAAATTATAACAAATTTCTGGGAAAATGGAAAGTGTGAGAAAGAAACTCAAAATAACGCCACCTTAATTCTGTTTAGCATAAAATGGGTCAGAGAGAAACTCTGACAGGCGTTCAGGAGTTTGTTACTATACCCTACAATAATACACTAATATTCCTAGAAAAGTTGTGGAATCTGACCTGATCCACATCAAAAAAGCTGGCAACTGCCAAACCAGCACTGGTCAGTTCATATAAGGAAGCTGCCATGTAGCAGGAGGACGATTCACTAGCAAAAGTTCCATTTAATCCCTATAGTCTGACGTTATGAACAGCGCCCCTGAAACTCACCAGAATCTCTCAGATGACAATTTCCAGTTCACTGCCACTACTTTGGAGCCACACCTGATGCCACCCACAGATAGGCACATTTATCTCCTTTCCCATGCACAATAGCGTTATAATGCATTCAAAATTGGTCCTCTTATATATTAAATCATTAGTGACACCAACCATGGATTGAGCAGCCAGAAAACAGGGTTACTGAGATTCTGATGACCACCATTAGAGCAAAATGCAGGGAGTGAAAAGTCAGCACTGACTCTAAACCCTGAAACTGTCTTTCCACAGAATGGCCCAGTCCCTTTCTCCACCTCTGAATTAGAATGTTCATGTTCCATTAACAAAGCAAGGATGCATGCTACAATTTCTTTTTAGACCCAATTCATACTGCCAGTTTTTCAGTTTAAACTTTGGCTAGTTTGAAAGCAAGACATCTGCAGAATCATCACTTTAATTATTTGCTTCACAACCTTTATATTTGCTCCCAAAGATTTGGATTAGTGCCATAATAGGTTCCTTTTGGCAGAATGCCAAGCTGTTTAATTAAGGTGTGCCTTTTGTGTGTTTCAGTAAGGAGATCTGACTGCTATTTTATTTTAACTGCTGAGATGCTTTTATTGTTTTCAGCCAGTTTCAAAGACGGCTAGAAAAATTGCTTTAACCCAGGTGAGACTACAGTATTAGTTCATCTAGTCTGCTATTATCTATTCTGATCAAGTCAAGCTATCTTTGCTTTTTAATTAGAGATGCAAAGATTCATCTTGGAACCTTAAGTATAAAACACCCTATGACTAAGAAATTATTTCTTAAAATGAGATACATTCCTATATACACATATGCACACACATGCACTCAAATACACAAGTTTACCAAGGAACTTACTTTTGCTTATGTACTAAAAAATAAAGCGGTGCAACACATCACATCAATGTAAAGTCCAAATTATTTTCATGTACTACACTAGAATAGAATAGAATAGAATAGAATAGAATAGAATAGAATAACAGAGTTGGAAGGGACCTTGGAGATTGTTTAGTCCAACCCCATGCTCAGGCAGGAAACCCTATACAATTTCAGTCAAATAGTTGTCCAATCTCTTCTTAAAAACTTCCAGTGTTGGAGAATTCACAACTTCTGGAGGCAAGTTGTTCCACTGATTAATTGTTCTAACTGTCAGGAAATTTATCCTTAGTTCTAAGTTGCTTCTCTCCTCGATTAGTTTCCACCCATTGCTTCTTGTCCTACCCTCAGGTGCTTTGGAGAATAGCTTGACTCCCTCTTCTTTGTGGCAACCCCTGAGATATTGTAACACTGCTATCATGTCACCCTTAGTCCTTTTTTTCATTAAACTAGACATACCCAATTCTAGCAACCATTCTTTATATGTTTTATCCTCCAGTTTGCATATCATTTAAATTTATACCATGGATAACTTCAAACAGGAAGATGAAAAAAAATAAATAAAGCATAATTACAAATATTTACTCCTCTCAAAATAAATTAGATGTAGACAAAGAACATTAACAACTAATTAGATTAAATTAAATTAATTAAATTAATACAAATGGTCAAAATTGGGAGCGTCCTATCAAATTCTGTACCTGTCAACTGTGGTGTCCCCCAAGGCAGTGTTCTAGGACCAACTCTTTTCATACTCTACATAAATGACCTCTGTGATCATATGAAGAGCAACTGCGTTCTCTTCGCTGATGATGTAAAGCTATTCAACACCACAGACAATACTGCTACCCTTCAAAAAGACCTCGACTATGTATCAGAATGGTCAAACAAATGGCAACTTCAAATCTCAACAAATAAATGCTCTGTCCTACATATTGGCAAAAAAAATCAGAAAATAAAATACAGGCTGAATAGTCAAGACCTTGTTGATGATCCAAACTGTCAAGGATCTTGGAGTACTCATCTCAAATGACCTAAGTGCTAGAGCCCACTGTAACTACATAGCCAAAAAGGCATCAAGAGTTGTTAACCTAATTTTACATAGCTTTTTCTCTGGTAATATTACACTAATAACTAGAGCATACAAAACATTTGCTAGACCAATACTTGAATACAGCTCATTAGTCTGGAACCCACATTACATATCTGATATTAACACAGTTGAGAAAGTCCAGAAATATTTCACAAGAAGAGTTCTCCACTCCTCTACTCATTGCAGAATACCTTATGCCACCAGACTTGAAATTCTAGACCTAGAAAACCTAGAACTACGCCACCTTCAGTCCGTTCTAAGTATAGTATATAAAATCATACATTGCAATGTCCTACCTGTCAATGACTACTTCAGCTTCAACCATAAAAACACAAGAGCAAACAATAGATACAAGCTCAAGGTTAATCACACCAAACTTGATTGCAGGAAATACGACTTCAGCAACAGAGTGGTCAATGTCTGGAATACTCTACCTGAGTCTGTGGTTTCTTCCCCAAACCCCAAAATCTTTAACCTTAGACTTTCTACTATTGACTTCACCCCTTTTCCTAAGAGGGGGCATGCATAAGCGCACCAACGTGCCTACCATCCCTGTCTATTGTTTCTTTTATTTTTCTTATATGTATCCATGTATTCATAACTATGTTTTTACTTATACCTATTATCTTTTAAGCAATTGACAAATAAAAATAAATAATAAATAAATAAAATAAAAAAATAAAATTAAGAACTCTTATCTACTGAAACAGACATGTGAGGGTTTGAAAAAGCAGATCTATCCATTCTACACAACCATCATCTCCATCCCCCAAATGCTCAGAAGTATCTTACAAGATTTATCATTGCCATCTTGGTAAAAGCCACCTCGCTCCAGCTTCTTAAATGACACCTTGTGAAGTGGTAGCAACACATTTGACTTTAACAGGAAGTGAGAAAAAGCTGAGCAGCTGTCCACCAGGACAGCTCTAGCATTTCTGCTGAATAAGTGTCTTTACTGCTTTAGTGCTGGCATTAAACTGCAGCCAATATTTGTAGAAAAATCTATCAATAGCAACAGTATGGTATTGATCCCAAATCAGCACATATGCCCCATATGGAAGAATCCTACCAGACCATCGTATCACTAGATACTGAAACTATTCATCCATCTTGTCTCTATCTCATTATGATGTTGTCTTGATGTCATAACTATACTGTACTTCATTTTCTGTCCTATCTTTCCACTAAAAAAATTGCTTCACTGTTGCTCTGATAGAATGAAGACATATGCTGCAATTACAATCTACCCAAAGAAAATAGATCTATAACATATCTGGAAGATGAGGAAGACATTTCTTTATTGAGAGACCTCTTTGAATGAGAATTTCCCCTTTAAAATACTAGCATACAGTACTTCCATTACAATCTGCTCCTCAAGAGAACACTTTTGCTGTTCAAGGGTTTATATTTTGAAGCCAAAGACAAGATATCTTTCTGTTGCATTTTCTAAAATGTCTGCACCCAAAAGATGGAAGGCATTCTATTCAAGCATTTGCCTGAATCTATAAGGGTTCAGAATAGATAGATGATGAAACAATGTACACTGACCACATTCATGCTTTCTCTGATCTATTCATATTGAGGAAAAAAGTCTAAAGGAAAATTGCATTCTGTTATTTGAATGAGAGTATCGCTTTCTGCATAAATTGGAAGGCAGAATCACAGGAAAATCTCATTAATGAAATGTAAACATAGCTCCTGCATGGAGACCTGTAATACTAAGTGGATAAGTATAGGGACACTGGTGGGGCCAGCCAGCCCATACAACTCCAATGCTTTACTCAATTTGTCTTCACATATGTTTTAAGATGGGTTCTATGTGGACTAGATTTAGCACAAAACTGGGCCAACAAAAATACCAAGTATCACAGGTCACCTACTGCTGAATCAGGATCTTCACTAAATTGATGTGTCCACATGTTGCTGCTGCGTGCAGAGGAGTCCACAATTCATTGTCCTTTGCATTGGCATTGGCCCCATGGCTCAGAAGGAGTGTAACTATTTCTTCATAGTTGTCTATGCAGCACTGTTGAGAAATCAAACCAGAATGTTAAGCTTTAATTTATATAGATGATTTCTTCCCCCTGAAGCAATGGAGTGACTTGCACTTTACTGCCATCTGACAGAGCATTGATGCCTTGATAACATACAAATGGTTGAAAGAGATATGTCAAGATGATGAAGACAAGCTTTGTGTTTGCAATGGGGAGACTCATGTTGCAATATGAGATGTAATCACCTAATCTTGTAATTGCATTTATTCTTCCATTCCATACTTCAAACCTAAATAGAAAGATTACCAACAGCTTTTGGCTAAGTTGTTTTCTTTGCCCAGCATCTAGTAGTAGATACTGAAACATACTTCATAAAAAAGTTCCAAGCACAGGCTCAGAATCTGGCGTCAGTGAAAAGTATGCATTACTTCTCATAGGCAATATCCAATAGCCACCTGCCAACAGATCCATCAAAACATAATTTTTATTTCACTAATACAGACATTATCTTTTTATAATCCAGTATTCATGAGAAAGTGTGAAATCAAAAGTAGAAAAATCAATCTGACACATAAAAATGAAAATGTGCACCTCAGGCAACGATATTCTGCAATACTCTCTCCAAAACTACAAAAAAGTTTTAATTTATAAGAACTTCAAGTATCAGTGGTCTTCTTTTATATAGATAATACAAATGATACAATCTTGGAACCATCTCACTTAAGATTTTAGCTCACAGTGGTGTGAAATGTATTAGCTGAGGGCTAAACAATTTAAATGAAAATTCAGTAAGCTGTTAAAGAAGTCCATAGCACTGAGATTTTATTTGTATATTGTACATGGCTCTGGAGCATCGTCTTCCATTTTAGTATTTCTAGCCTGTGCACCTGATCAGTTCTCGGTGGTAAAGAAGAAGCCCTCTTTTTATTTATCTTTATAACAAGCTTTCAAGTTGTACCCATGAATGAATGTGTCGTTCATTTAGATGCTTCACGCTTCCTAATACAACACACAGCAGCTGATAACTCAGCACTTTTCTTAGGAATTCCTGAGGAATTTTCATTTAAACATACAAGTGATTTATGACACCTTTGGTAAATTTAATGTCAAATGCTAGGAGCAAAAAAAGCCAAATCTGATCTTTTAAAATCCAATACTCTTCCTTCCATTTGCATAGTTGAAATAAAGCAGAGTTTTTCAAAGTGTGTTCTGTGGAATCTAGGCAATTGTGACAACTTAATGGGGGCTCCATGAGAAACTAAGAGCAAAAGGGAATATCATTCAAAAACAGCTGTTTTTCTATCACTAGAGGTCTTGATCAGAAGTTCTAGGAATTCTGATTTTTTTTAATTGACAACTTTCATGGCCTGAAAAATTTGAAACCCCTAGTATAAAGCAATATCTCAGATTAACATTATTCAGCAACACTTATATTTATCATTTTAAAATCTATGAATGAATTCAAGTTATATGAATGTCAAGGCATTCCAAAGAACTTATATAATTCCAACCTTAAAGAGAAATCTCAAAATGATGCTTCCTGTCCCAAAAGTCCACTGATTTCAGGACAGTGGGGGGGAATGGAAAAAGAGACAGAATTCAGCCTATCTAAACAACCAGCCTTCTAATGTGCAATGTTTTCTTTGATTACTTTTGTTGCTTTATTTAATTATTACATTTCAAAATCATCCTCTGCTCTGGATGATATGCTAATTAAAGCAAGAGAATGTAGCAACAGGAAAAAAGAATCAAAAAGCAAATAGCTGAATAAGCTATGTTGCCAATATGACTAGATTCTGAAATATGTATTAGGCAATATCTTTATTAGTCCAATGTGCAAATTCTTGAGCTCTCTTAATTTTCGGTAAGTGAAACATTAAAACAAAAGCATGGTGACTAGAGAAAGGAAAATAAGGAGATGACTTAATACTGAACTCATAAAATCAAAATGGAACACAGAAGGAGACTGGGGACTGGTGTACTGATAATTTTGGCTTGTATTCAAGACTTCATTTAATTTTGTGAGGATGTGAGAACAATGGCAGGGCACTTGTTTTTAAAAATATAAAATCCAAGAATTACTCTCACCCATTTTCATTCTTAAGCAAATACAGAGCCTTTGATAAATCGGAAAAAAATCAGTAAATTATAACTTGTACTATAATTACTACATTTGATCTGTTATGTTTACTTCTTACTTTGCAAGATCCCTAACATGCATGCTGACTTCCAGGGATCTCTTGCTGCTTATCTTTTAACCCACTTGCACTTTTGTCTGCTGATGGGACACTTATTCCATCTAAATTAAAGAAATATGCAATACTGTCTAGAGTGACTAGAAGAGCTGTTGCAGCCAACAGCTTTTTATCTGAATAAATGCAAGTATGGTGGGTGCAGGAATTTAGAACTGAAGGAGGATAATTAATTCCTACAACTATAAGAACTATCATTCTTAACTTTAATCAGGCATCAAAATCAATTAACAGAATTGGAAATAAAAATGCAACTTCTGTTTCAGACAGGTTTTGCACAACAGAAAATAGTAGTTACTTACTACCAGCTTTTCCATTTGGTAGCAAGGAAAGATAGTAACTACTTTCATGTATTGCAGTCAACTATTTCCTACTGTCCCTAGACCCCTACACTAGCAACCCAGAAATCCTGATATACAACTATTTTTCTTCCTTTCTCCCTGAGTGATGTCACATTTCTGCTTTTCAAAATGCTTACTTGATGCAGTGCAGTTAATCCATCTTCATTGCACAGATCGGGACTGAAGTCGTTGTTCAATAAATAACAGACTGAAAGAGACAAGGCAAAGATTTATCTTCAGGAAGGTTTATTACACTTTATACTTAAATGGTACAAACAATTGGCCCCAAAGGGAACCACTGTGTCTAAAATGCACAATTAAATTAGCTGAATGTGCTTTACTTTATCAAATACAATAGAACAAGCACCATCTAAAATCAAAAAACTTTCACTCAACAATTGTTTTACAATCTATCTACTATTCAGACATCCCCAGATGCATTGTTATAGCATGCTATTGCTCTAGCATTTAATTAACATCAGAACATTTGAGAGATGAATCCTGTTCAGCAGTCACAATTACCAGAATTTCATTGCTTCAAATCAAGAACTAGCAATGTGATGTCCTTCAAAGTTACTAAACTTCAGTTTTGGTGAGTTTAAACCAGTATGGTCAATGGTGATGCAGACTTGCACTTCAACAATATTTGAAAGTATATATTTTTAAAGAGTACCTCAAATGTCTCTTAGTCCCTAAAGATGAATCCTGAATTAGATAGTTAGAAACCCATAGAAAAATGAGAATTTTGGAAGTGAATCTTAATTGCTCATCAGGAAGCCAGTATAAAGATGCAAAGCACTGATTCTTCACCATGAGACATCAGGTTTAAAGG
Organism: Notechis scutatus; assembly: GCF_049901735.1. Classification (NCBI taxonomy): domain Eukaryota; kingdom Metazoa; phylum Chordata; class Lepidosauria; order Squamata; family Elapidae; genus Notechis; species Notechis scutatus. The sequence goes on from NC_142011.1 coordinate 28,990,056, forward strand.
ATGCAAGGAAACTAGAAGCAGAATAATGAAAGAGTTGTATTTTTAACAGGGAAAGTGCAATGGACAATGGGAAGCTATTGAACATATAAATATTTGTACTTCCTTAGGGGGCGTGCATAAGCGCACCAACGTGCCTACCGTCCCTGTCCTATTGTTTCTCTTATTCTTCTTTTATTTTTCTTATATGTACCCATTTCATGTATTCACAACTATGTATACACTTATACTTATTATCTTGTAAACAATTGGCAAATCAAATAAATAAATAAATAAATAAATAAATAAATAAATAAATAAATAAATAAATAAATAAAATGGTAAAAAACAAACAAGAGGATGAATTTATTTACTTCAGTAGAGTATTTATTAAAGAGATGAAAATGGGTGGAGAAATTTTAAGATGTGCAAGTGTCATAGAAAGATAGTGGATAATATGTGGTTTGTTGCCAAAGATGAATGCTTGTCAAGACAAATGAAAATGTCTTTGTACAAGGGAATACTTCTGCCCACTGTCATATGGAACTGATGGTTAGGTATCTCATAAAAATATAAAATAAATGGTAGGTGGTAGAAATTGGACCCCTTAAAAAGAATGCATGACAAAGCAAGAATTAACATGTGATGAATGACAGTGACCATATACAATATTAGTGACCAATATGAATGAAATATGGGCTGTTTTATGACAATTAATTAAGATTAGTTCCCTATAGGATAAAAACCTTTTCATTGAAAGTTATAGACTTTAATTGATTATGCTATTTCAGTGTGGTGTAGAAAGATACTTATCAATTTTCAAGACTAAGACTGACCCAAAATGACCTAGCTAGCTTTCACAGGATTAGCAACTAGATATCCCCACTCCTAGTCCATCATCCCTAACCACTAATATAAATATATACAGCAGTGTGGTATGGTGGTTAAGTGAGTCCAAAGAGAGAAGAAGATGGAGAGATATTAAAAATCTAAAGAAAAAAAAGCAATGTATGTGTAAGCATATGGAAATGGTGGAGCCAAGGATGGTTTACAATAACAGGAAGGTAGAAAGATATAGTATTATTTCTCTGCCTACTACTTCAACATTGCTACATATTGTTTATCCAGAAAGTAAATAGCATGATTGCTATGTACCATTATTATTGTACATGTAGAGGTGGTTCATGCTTAATGATTTCTCAAGCAACTGTTCGAACTTACAAGCTTAATGATTTCTCAAGCAACTGTTCGAACTTACAACAGTACTGAACAAGTGGTTATGACCAGTCTTCGTATTTATGTTGGATACAGCATCCCATGATGGGATGCTTGCTTCCTACAGGAAAAGTTAATGGGAAAGCTAGCAGCAGAGGTTGCAAAAGGCAAACACATGTCCTTGTGTATGCGTAACGTGTCATGTGTCAGATTTACAATCTGCACAGCCTATGTGCCTATCACACAGACAGACACCAATACATAGTCTGTATCTATATCTCTATATACTATGATATGTTTAGATTAATCTTTCCTATTTTGGTGCCTTCCACATGCATTGGTCTATATCTGACAACGTGACCATCTAACTGGGGATGAAAAAAAACAGTAGTTCATCATCTGCACATCTGAAAGGTGTCAGACAGAAGAAATCTAGGTCAGGCATTCTTCTTTCTTGAGTGTGCATGAAAAATGGTCAGCTTTTGTTAATTCTATTTAAAACACCATCATAAGAGAGAGAGGAGAGAATTAAGATTTGGGAAATACTTTTGTAAATTATTTTCAGGGAAAACTTTAAATCTTCCCTTAATAACCATTTGCAAACATATACTACCATAGACTTTCACCAGGGGTGGGCTTCAAAAATTTTAGCAACAGGTTCTCTGCCCAGTTGCTGGGTGGGGCGTGGGCATGGCCTAGTCGGCCTCCTGCACCATGGCATTTGCCCTCACCGGACTCAGGAGGCTTTCCTTGAGCCTCCAGAAGGGCAAAAACGGGCCTGTTTCCAGCCTTCCCAAACTTCCAGGAGGCCCATTTTTCACCCTCCCCTGCACTTACATGCATTCAAAATGGGCTACGTGAGGATTCCTGTAAGGGGCAGAGCGGGGTGGGCGGGGCCAGCCAGGAGTGGGATTTGGGGGGTTCTCCAAACTGTGCAGAATCTTAGCTAGAGGACCACATGAACCTCTGCAAACTCCCAGCAGCCCACCCCTGACTTTCACTTTTCCTTAGGATGATCCCCTCTCCTTTCCTTTCTCATCTGAACATTGCATTTTATATATTTTTCAGCTCATCCAAAGAGGTAATTTGTGTGACCCAGAAAGTATATATGCTTCTCCTGCCCTTCTCGGAGGAACTGACTAATAAATGTGTCATCCCCCAGTGACTCTGGCTTTTCTGATTTACTCTGAATACAACTTCCATTAGGATTCTTAATTCAATCTGGCTCATTTAAAAGCCATTGTGGACTAATGACATGAGTATCTGTAATCACATTGGGTCTGCTTCCAGTGATATAGCCATGTTGCTACATGAAAATTAAATTTTATCAGTTCTTTTTGCTTCCCTTCTATTTTACAATATATTTCAGAAAATAAAAATAAACTTGCCTGTTCTGTTCTTTCCCCTACCTCACATTCTTTAGCCCTTGGGTATACACTTGCCTCCACAAATTTTAAGTAATGTTATACCCAATTTGCTGAGCAGGCGACAATGCAAACTGGTTTTATCCAGAAGAAAACACATGGATAGAGGCAAAGACTTTGGTTTCTTATTCTTAATATTTGTATTTTGTTCTTGATTGAGGTGTCCAAGCCATTTATTAGAGCAATTTAGTGGCTGGATTAATGTGCCTAATCCAATCAAATAGCCATATATGCTAGCGATCATCCCCACATATTCTGGAAGTGAATTTGGCATTGACTGCATATTTATGAAAGGATTTTTTTTTATATATATATAATCTCTACTTAATTATATTGGATGGTATTGTGTTGGCCAAGATGCATAGAAGCTATAAGGAGGAAAGCTCGATTTATTCACACCTCTTTTTTCTTCTTCATACAGACAGTTCATTTATTACAATAAAGCTGCTGACGATGACCATACAACATCCTTTGTCTGCACTACAAAAATGGAAATAGGTGCAGCAAAGATTAGATATGACAGCTCATTAAACTCCCTCTACTGTACTTCCCAGAAATCTTCGTCCTACTATTGTGCTACAAGAGGTTGCCAAAAAAAAGAGGGGATATACTTATTTTCCAAAGCATCTGAAGGAAGGACAAGAAGCTATGGATGGAAACTAATCAAGAAGAGAACCAAGCTATAACTAAGGAGAATTTTCCTGACAGAACAATCAGTGGAACAACTTGCTTCCAAAAGTTGTGGGTGCTCTAACACTGGAGGATTTTAAGAACAGATTGGATAACTGTTTGTCTGAAATGGTATTGGGTTTCCTGCTTGAGCAAGGGGCTGGACTAGAAGACCTCCAATGTCCCTTCTAATTCTGTTATTCTGCTTTTCTGTTACTATATGTCTTCCTTCCAAGAATATACAGGTAGTCTTTGAATTATGACCACAATTGAGCCCTGGAGTTATGATCATAAATCATAATAGTTATAAAATGGGTCACCTCGTGATTGGACCTAACTTTACAATAACTTTTTGCTAAGTGAATGGGATGGTCATAAAGTGAATGCAACAGTTGTTAAGCAAACACTGCAGTTGTTCAGTGAACCCATTGCTGACTACAGGGTGATTTTTGGCGGAAACCTGAAGTAAACACTGGTTTCCAGAAAAAATGACATAAATCACAGTCAAATGACCAGAAGTCATTGCAAATAGCCATAAATGTGGGCTGGTTACCGAGTGCTCAAAAATGGTCAGGCTATTATGGGAGAAATTGATATCGGACCTTTGAAACCAGGTTTAAAATCTCTTTTTCAGGGTCTATCATAACTTTGAATGGTCACAAGTTGAGGGCTACCTGTTTTAGACAATTACTTAGGAAGAAAAAAACAAAGTTCTGTTTTCATACTGAGCTATGATTTCCTCAATAAATAGTGGCTGACTCCATATAACGTTTCATGCCAAAACCAAACAAAGCCCATTTTGATTCAATGCACTGTTTGAAGTCTACGTACATATATTGGGAATGTTATTCATAATCCCCAGGAGTAAATATGGCTCTGGGCAATGGTAGAGAAAGGAATATCTGAACAAGTCACCAGAAAATAGCAATATCCCTTAAAAACTGTTTCAAAACATTTTCACACTTGATCTTGTCCAAACAGGCTAAGAAGCTTTTCTGAAATATACATTGCTAATCATGATGAGGTTGTTTATTCATTGAATTCCATTTATATTTTATTTTACTGCATTCTTACAAAACATATGAGGGCACAGAGAGCCTGTACATTTCAGAGCCAATTTAGGATAGTTTCCAGTGGATGGAGCTGTGCAGGTAAGGTGTAAATGGGTTTGTGTTCTTGCTGGCTTGGCTATGATAGTGCTTTGCTTTCCTATATATATGCATTTCAAGACCATTTGTCAAGATTTTGCGACAAGGTGACAGCAGTATAGCAAAAGGGACTTAAAGTGTGTAAATAAAGACAAATTAAATGCCAGATGGACATTATTTGGCTACTTGTTCTTCTCATTCCCCAAGAAAATACTGGGAACTTTAGTTGCATAATATGTTTTTAAAATGAAAGTACAATTTTGCAATAAGGTGACTGCAGTACAGCAAAAGGGACTTCAAGAATGCAAAGACAAATTCAGTGCCCGATGGAAGAAAATCATGGGAACTTTAGTTGGATAATTTAAAAAAAAATGGATTTACAATTTCCTAGTGTGAAGACTAACTGCCAAGAATACTAACTTAAGAAAAGTGACCATGCAAGATATCTAAAAGCTAGTCCATTTCAGGGTTTCCCTCTTTTTTTAGGTAGACCAACCTATTTTAAAAAGGGGGAAATAGTGGCTGCTGAATCAAGTTTCCTTCAAGAAAACTGAGGGGTGTGAGAAAAGGTTAGAAGCCGAATGAAAGTGGCACCACACAAAGGAAATTAGCACTGGAAACCAGCAGAAGTAATTGGAGCTACAGGTTTACCAATACAGAACACATAATTCCAAGTTGACCATATTGTGTATCAATGAGATTAACACTGCCTACATACCACATTGGGAGGTGAAAGCAGAGCACCTAAGGCCATCCTTAGACTGACTCAATGGCAATTAAATAATAAAATGCAGGTAGTAGGAAGCAGATGTTTCTCTGGAAATTGTTAGCAGGCCAGCACACACAGATTGTGGATAGGGTTTTTTCCTGGGATTTGGAGAAAATCCAGTGGGATTCTCTGCTCTAGAAACCAGGTCTAAACTATTTTAAAGCTTATGTTATCTATTTTGGATTTTTTTAATGAGGGAAAGGAAAAACCGTACTGATTTTCAATGTCAGTATCAGACAGAGTTCTGAGAATTACCCATTCCTGCTTTAAATTCTTCAAAAGAAAGAAAGAGAGTAGGCAAACTCAGGGGTTGCAAAGGTTTTTGTTTCACTAAAAGATTCTACTTTTAAATTCAGTGGCCTAGTTTTGCATATTAAATTGTTTCAAGAGCAGTGCATCAATAAAGCTGAAGACTTTATTATTCATAATATAAATGGTTACCCTTGGACAAAGCTTGTTTATCAGAATTGCAAGACACGTGATCAGTCTTACCCGTTAAACTAGGAATTAAGACTTTACTGAACAGTTCTCAATGCCCTTAAATCTCTGGACTACTTCCTGCCTACCTTATACTGCTTGTCTCTAAAATGCCTACTATCACAATATTGGACCGCTGTATATGGATTTTAGCCCCAGGGCAGACTCTGTTAGTTGCCAATAACATGTATGAGGCGTAATTTGACACAGTTAAGATAAACTGCTAGACAGTTCATTTCTCTCTCTCCCCCGGCTTTCAAATTCATGAATGTTTCTACTTCTCAATTACTTCTTTATCCTGAGAGCTGTTCCTAGAATATGGTCACTTGACCTTTCACTGACATTACAGGACTTCATGTGTGTTCAGGCTTTAGCTTGCAAATTTTGCAAAAGGTTATTATTATTTAACAAACAAAACCGAAGCAGTCAGCAGGAAACCATTCAGTATAGCAACTTATCATCTCCTAGAAACATCATTTCTCAAGGTGTTCCATAAACACAACAGTCTTAAGTTCATGGTGTCGCTGGAGGCTACACTTCACTGATCTTCAATTGGTGGTCAATTACTTGATCCTGATCTGGAAGCAAGCCAAGCAAAGTTGAACAGCACTCATATGGTCTTATTATTTTTATTATGGTTTTGTTTTACTGTTAAAAAATGTAGAGAAAACAGCCAACACAACACATGAAAGGGGAAACAAAAAACTGATAAGGAGGAAACACATGGTCAAGAGAAGTTATCTGTTTCCTCCTCTAAATGCAAAGATTCAATTTCATATATTTATCAGAATTATATAGATACCCATCTCACCAGAAGTGATTCTGGATGGTGTACAACAAACAAAAACACGACATAAAAACAATATTAAAAATATATAGACAATAATTGGTAATTTTTAAAAATCTTTAAAAATTAGAGTATACATATAAGGATTGCAAGTTTTATATATATATATATATATGGCATTCAGCTTTGTTCGGGTATTTTCCCACGTCATTGTAGTTGTGCTTTTAAAGTTGTAGCAACGTTTCGGCAGAATCTCATCTGCCATCATCAGGCTTCTATACAGAAGCTTGATGATGGCAGATGAGATTCTGCCGAAACGTTGCTACAACTTTAAAAGCACAACTACAATGACGTGGGAAAATACCCGAACAAAGCTGAATGCCATACATGTAAGTACCCGCGAAAACTTGAGAATATGAATATATATATACATATATGAATATATATAATACATACATACATACACAATGTAGGTGAGCCATGAAAGAATGGCAAAGTTCACATATCAAACTGAACGCTTAGTTTTCGATTAATATGATACATGAACCCAACCATTGTGGATTGCTTAAAATTGTATGTGAACATAGACAGTGTAGCTTACTCAATCACCAAAAATTTAAAAAGCCATGGTTGTCCTTAATATGAGATTCTAATCTTAGAAATGCCCATCTTTCTGAGTGAGAAAAATGATAATTTTTAGGAGCATTAATCTCTACCCCAGTTGCAATATACACAGATTATTTCAAATCAAAGAATTTGCTAGTACCGACCCTTCTGAGCCACATAAACTATTTTTGTTGAGGAACTCTGTATGTATGTATGTGCTTTTGTGTCATCATTGACTCCTGGTGACTGCCTGGACTAGTTGCTGCAGTTTCACCCAGCTGTCTTCCTGCCAAAGATGGCCCAGAATTCAATGACTTTTGCTTTCTAGCTGGAGCCTTAATGGCTGTCATTGAGGGTAATTGATTGGAAGGCAATGAAGAGTAATTACATGAAGGCAATTTATTAGATGTTACACACTAACTCCAAGCATGGCCAAAGTTAAAAATGGATGCCTCTTCTTTTCTACTCTATACTTTTCTCTTTTCATCTGCAACATGAGGGCCATGGAAGTCTTATCAGACAGTTGAATTTGTTAAATAGATCTTTTGAAATTAGGTATAAATACATATTAAATTAGGCTGAGAGCTAGTCCTGATGTAACTCCTTGAACTCTCATATATCTTATTAGGCTATTTTTGTTGAATCACATATTGTTAAATACTATATGGTTTATTGAAAAAAAATGATTATGCTAAAACGTAAGTTCACAGAGTATGCTAATTCAAAAAACAAACAAACTATATTATGGCTTAAAACAGAGGTGGGGAACCATGACCCTTTTATGACTTGTGGACTTCAACTCCCAGAGTTCTGAGCCAATTGAAGTCACAAGCCCTAATAGGGCCATGGTTCCCCACCCCTGGGTTAGAACAAAGTGTAACCTGAATTATCTCCTTGACAGGTAAGAAATCTCTAGGATTTTCAGAAAAAAGTCCTTCAGGTCTACCTGTAAATGCCAAGATGCAGCCTAGAGCATGGCAGGTGTTTGAAGACCAGGTTACAACTGTTTTCCTTAGATTGTCTTTTGTTTGTTTGTCTAGTCTTAGCCCAATTAAAATGATTGAAATGTGTATTATTAAACAGCTAGATTCCTTTATTGGACTAGCAATTCCAATTATTTTATAATTGCCATGGATTATGTAACTTTTGAAGGGGTTAGAAAGAATCACAAATTGTTCTTCATTGCATCAGTAGTGCTGGTTATAATCTAAAACTTTGGGCGCCACCAATGAATTTAACTCTCTTTAACCTCATCAACGCCTTCTTCTTACAGCACTTTGTTTTAAAAAATTTCAGCCTCCTTTGAATGTTCTTTTATCACCCTGTTGTTAAGGCTGCCTACACACACAAGAAACTATTTTCTAGACTGTTCCCCCAAGCTTAAAGTCATGCAGTGACAAACTGCAATCTGCTCCACTGTTATTAAGTAAAATATATGCCCACACCTCCTGCATTAGGCTTTTTCTGTTTGCAGTTTTCTGTCTGTTAAAAAGGTCTTTTATAACCGAACAAAAAACAAATCACACAAACAACGGAAACTGACTCATTGGTTCAGTGCAGGAAGAACAATGAGGCTGATTGCAGAATAAACAAATTATATTCTGCCCTGCATGGCATACGCTCCTTCGTGAATATAAGAAAGACACTTTTGCTTGTAAATCCAGATTCATTCTGCTCGGTCATGTTCATGTGAATGATAACAGCGGTACCTACACACTTACGGAAAATTAGCCTGGAGCTTCTTAAGGAAAGACAGGCTATAAATATAATTAATTAATTAAATCAAGCCCACCCATGCCACTCTTCAAAACCCTTTTAGGACTGAATACAGATGAAAAAAATTCAGTACAAGAGTAAACACAATTCTTTCCTATGTATATATTATACATATCCTTGAGAATTATGGCATTGAATATACAGTTGTGTTCATACTCCATAAATGCCCAAATGCCTTGCTGCATATTAGAATTTGTTAGAAAATGAAAAACATAATGTGTGCAAGACAATATTTTAATTTAATGTGGGCCCCAACTGATGCCTCCAAGCTCCTGGATTCCAGAATCCATTCAAATGTGCTTCGGTAATATGGATTCCCACTAGTTTGTGGTATGAAATAGGAAAGAACTATAATGCAATCTACATGGAGGAAAAAGCACATGATAATCTGCATGCATACACCAAGAGCCAGTTTGGTCTAATGTTTAAGGCATAAGTTCTAGCCCAGGGCTCTCAAACTTATGGCCCATGGGCCAGATGCATCACATGCTGACCACACCCATGCCCGGTTTAGTCCCGATATGTCACATGACACATCTGTGACAATGCGAGTTTGAGTTTGTTCTAGCCCACCTTAGGCACAAAGGATGACCTTGGACCTTGGACCAGTTACTCACTCTCTTCTAGTCCTAGGAAGGAGGCAATGGCAAAACACATGGAACCAAAACAAACAGCCTCCACCCCATAAAACGAAGCCTACTCCTTTCTCCTTAGAGAAGCCCCTGACCATCTCCTCAAAAGTGATTTTTTTTTCCTTCCTTCCAGCCCTAATATAACCATTCAAGTCGCTTTTAGAATCAAACTACATCTTATGCTGGATAATATTCCATGACTAATAAAACTTTCAAGGGCTACATAATTTATTGGAGAAGTAGCATGGATCTTGTTTATTTAACCCTTCCTACAATTTTCTAAATCTTTTCCTTCTCCACATCTACTGTTTGCATCAGGAGGGAGGAAAGAGCTGAAATGTAGGTAGGACTCAAGGAAGTGGGATACTTGGCGCTTCTATCGGTAACACAAGGAAGTACCTGCATTTCCCCCACATTGCTGGAGAGCAACCATCCCACTTGGGAGGAGAGCTCAAGTGAGGAGTTAGTCTGGAATTGTTACATAAGCACAACAGTGCAATCTCCTCCCCCCCCACACACACACCTCCAAATACCTTTAAGATTTATCTAGTCTTCCCAGGTGAAAGATGCCAGTCTGGGGTTATTCCTGTCGACTGGGCATAGAACAATAAAGTAATCAGACTGCACTCTACACATGTGAGTTTGGTTGTTTGTTCCTGACATCTATAGACCAATAACTACTGAAGAGATGATTTAGAATAGTAAAATTAGGAAAGGAAAAACAGATTAATAGGCCCAACTCTATACCCATACCTAGAACAAGATATCAAGAACTCAGAAGTGCCTTCATATTAAGCATATATTTTGATGTAAAAAGGTCTGTCTCATATTTCCTAGAATAAGAACCTTTTTTTGTTTTGCTTTCATATGTTAAAAGAAAGCTGATGTTTTAATGGGTTACTTCAATCGATTTTCATTCAAATGTGTCTTATAAGGGTTTCATTTTTTAAAAAAAGACTTAATCCTGCTCTCGTTCTTTCTCTAAATCCAACATTTTATCTCTGCCGAAAGGCCACTTCCCTTTGAAACCATAATAATCTATATACAATGGAATTGCAATATAATTATTTCCAAGACTATCCCAAGCAGTTCCTTTACCTGGAGGCTGACCTGTGAAACCATATATCCTGATGAGCCCCAAAAGCTGTTTATCTCAGCAATACAGTCAAATCCATATAAACAAAAGCTCTTTCAAAACATCTTCTAACTTTGGACCTAAAACCTATCTGGAAACAGAATAAAGACATTTAAATAAATTCCAAGCTACAAAGGCACTGTGAATAATCAGACAAATATATGAAAAATTGAAGTTACCAAAACTGGAAAACTCAAGAAAAAAAACTACAAAACATACCAAAATAGAAGATTTTACTAGTAAAAATGTGTCAGAATACTAAACAAGTTGACATTATTTTGTATTTTTATGATAATTGGCCAAAAATGTTATTGTGAGGAAAATAGGAGAAAGGAGTATTATGTATGTTTGCCATCTGAAGCTACTTATAAAGTAATAAAAGTGGGATTTTGAAAAAATCTAATAAATAAATGAAAATTGACTATACAACATTATAATTAATTAATAGAGGCAAAACATTTAAGCTTTTTCAGGTAAGTTTCCCATAATCACTGAATACATCAAGCTGGGCTTGGAACCATATCAAGCACAAAGCTTGAGGTCCACACATTAAGTGAACCCAGAAGTGCCTTCATATTAAGCATATATTAAGCATGCATGTCTCTCTGTGTGTAGCCTCTGCATGAACAGAAACCTTAATTCTTCAAGGTTCCTGAATAGAGAGAACCCTCTTAAAACAAAAAATGGCACAAAAGTAGTGTATAGGGAAAATGCATATTCCATTTCTTCCAAAGATTTGTAACTCATGAACATTCAGTTGTTGGCTCAAAAAATCTTGTTCATAGATGAAGCAAATAACACTCCCTACATTTATAAATAAATAGAGAGGAACTATCATAACCTGGGTATACACAAGTCCTCTGTAGCACATTCCTCATCAAGTATGTCATAGTGTCATCTTAATTATTAGAATAAGAAAAACAAAATCTGCTAGACCTTAGAGTCTAGCAACCTTGGGATTATGGAAGCTAGGAGAGTATCTGCTATCATTGCTACAATCCCAAGAACCTAAAAATAGTTGAATGACAAGAAAAAGTGCATTTTATTATGTCTCAGAGACTATTCCCAGGTATGTTGACCAACATGCTGATTGATACAATTCCAACTATAGGAGATGAAATCTACGCAGAAGAAATAGCTGCTCTAAGTTAATACAGAACTTTTCTTCTTCCAACAATTTATATCTAAGCCTCCAATATGCAAAGTCTGGACAATAGTTTCAAACTTACAAAAATCACATGATTTATTGCATCTCAAAATGACACCCCCTGAAAACAAATGTCAATAAAACATCTAGACTTAGATCTTAAATGGATGCTTCAGTCAGTATGTGAGACATATAATACTGAAGAGAAACAGGAACTCATATGGTAGCAGACACTAATTTTAAGTAGACTGCATATGGCAAATTTCTCTTACTGGAAGAGTTGAAGCCTCCTTCCTGGGTACCCTCTGTAAAGTCTGATTCTTCTAGGTCTGGTATGTTTTATAGAGTTGTGAAGAGGTAAGGAAAATTCTCACATTCTAAAGAAGACATTGGGCTCTGAAGGCTCACTTGTTACATACACACAAAATAAAATGAAATAAACTCTACTAACAGGTACTATCAAAATCAGAAGAAGACAAATACATTAGGGAAATATTGTTTTAGGAAGGCAAATTCTACTCATTTTGATGATAAATCAAGAAGATTGAAATCACAAACTAGTGCATTATTTTTGAATGACCTCATTGCAGAAGTGATCAATGTTCAAGCTCACTCTTAAAAGAAGAGATTCTGATCCATTTGTATAAATCATTTAACCTGTGAAATTACAAGAGGCAGCAGCTAGTGTAAAAGGGTTAATTCCACTGATCCTCCTAGAAGCTAGAGCAGATGGGTTGCTATATGCATTGGCATGCAATGTCTTCTTAAAACCAGAAGTATCTAACTGTTCAATATCAAATAGCATGAAAACAGTTCAAAAATTCATGATTGTCTCTTTAACAGCATCAGATTAAGAAAGCAGTACAAAGATTCCCTTTTCATACATGGTTTTAGGAAAACTTTAAAAATAAAATCTCTTAATCTCTTCTCATCATTCAAGACCACCTGTAGTAAGTGTTTTCTTTGATCTGGAGGTTAAGAAAGACAGAAGAGATCATAACTGGCAAAGCAACCAATGAATTCCCATCTCATTGTCTGCAACATGATCACCCATGCAGCTTGATACTATGTCAACAGTTCATCTATCCTTACAACAGCTGCTGCTGCAGAGCTACAGGAAAGAGCAGCCTTCTGAAACCAACAGCAAAGAACCAGCCCATTGTTTCTAATCCAAAATAAAGTTGCTTTTTGAAAACAGCCTTGTATGATACTTACCTTAAGAGTACAGTCAACCCACAAATGATTTTCAGATTCAGTATATTGAAACGAGCACTGTATTTTACATGAAAAAGGGATGGGGGGGGGTTAATTGTTTTTTTCAAGCAGAATCTAGTACTACACACGACAGCTGATCAACATGCAATAAAAGGGAAATGCAGAACTCTTGAATATTCTTAAAAGCAAATATCAGTCAGTGGAGCTGAGGTGGAAGAACTGCCTATGATACAGGTGACAGACTCTGACTCCCCCCAGGCCACCATAGGTGCCCCTCACGTGAGTTACATTGAGCTGGCCATGCTCACCTGGCCATGCCCGCTGCCCCCCAAGTCAAACAAAACCCTGATGTGGCCCACAATGAAATCAAGTTTGACACCCCTGCTCTACAGGTAGGGAGGTGTGCATTATAAGAAGCCATTGTTTGTTTAATCAAGTTTTATTGAATAAGTCACAGTTAGCTCAGTTTCTACAAAACCAATAATTAATTTTGGTTTAACACTACAGTTGCATAGCATGTTAATGTCAAAGTTTATAATATATGTGAAGATTTCCTTTACATCAGCACATGAGTAGAGGTCATTCTCAATTTACAACAGTTCATGTAATGGCCATTTGAAGTTACAATAGCGTTGAAAAAAGTGACTTGTGATTTTCACATTTACGACCATTGCAGTATCCTAATTGTCACATGATCAAAATTCAGACTCTTGGCAATTGACTCACACTGATGGTGGTTGCAGTGTCCTGATGTCATGTGGTCACCTTTTGCGCATTTCTGACAAATAAAGTCCATAAGGGAGCCAGATACATCATTACCATATTACTAATTTAACAAGCTCAGTGATTCACTTAACCACTGCAGCAAGAAAGGTAGCAAATTGGAGCAAAAATCACTTAGCAACCAGCTCACTTGCCAACAGAAATTTTAGGCTCAATTGTCGTTATAAGTTAAGAACTACCTACATATAGAATACCAGTCAGAGGAAGCACCTGAATCAAATTTCACTTCATCCATGGATTCAATAGGTAGCTGTAGAAAGCCCTATTTTACCATCTAATTTCAAGCATAATTATTATTGGAACAATGACAATCAAAAGATTTTGAGCTCTCCCAATTGCCAAGTATTAGAATCATGATTAAATACTGACATCAGGATGCTGACAACACCAAGTTGTGATTTCCCCTTGGAGGCTTGTCAAAATCTAGAAATGTTCTCATGTCTTACAAAAAAAAAAGCATCCGGAATCTGTGAGTATTGTTAATGAAAGGCAGAAAGTATAAACAAAACAAAATCCAAGTGTACATTTCACTGAAAGTATTGAAGCAATATTAACTGCACAGAATGTGTGAAAAAGAACATTTAAAATATTTCTTGCATACATTCAAATGCTTTTAAAATTATAACTAGCATTTTAAGGAACCAGGCTCTCATTTCTTCTACAAGCACAGATTTTTTAAAAATTTGTAGAAGGGGAGTGGGTTAGACAAATCAGGTTGTGTGACTCACACACACACTGGCTAGACCTGGCTTCATGTGATTTGGTTAAGCTCCAAGCCATGATATTGAAAACTATTAGGGCCAAGCCAAGTCAAAAATCATTAGTGTATTTTCAAAAAATGCTTGATCTGGTTACTGAATTAATCATATTCTGGATTTACCCAATACATTTAATGACAAATGTAACCAAACATGCTGGATTTAGCACAGCATGCCAAGCCATCAGAAGTGTAATCAAAATTTAGACCACCCAAATTTAGCATATTAAACAAATACAGTCCCTTTGACCTGTAAAAGGTCTTGAGTAAACACAACCCATGTTTCCCCGGGTGGTCTCTGAACCAGGACACTAGGGTTTACTGGTATTTATCACAACTACTGTAGGTGGATTATTAATCATATTTTATAATTTAACATATAATGCAAATACAACCTTGACCTTCCTTGATACAAAGTCAAGATTTCTATCAACTGCAATTTCTCATCTGAAACTTAAACCAATGTTCATTTTTATTGTGATTTGTGACATGGTAGTTCTGTTTGCTTATTCATTCAGAAGTAAGTCAAACCAAGATAAAAACCTACAACCTGGATACATTTGTTAATTCAACTAATTTGTTTTGCTGCAGATGCCATTATTAGAAAGCATAGGAGTCACTTCATCAGATTTAGCAACTGCACCATATTCATTAACCTCCAATTAGGTTGTCAAGATTAATAACACAGAGAAGAAGATTTAAACCATGTATTTTGTGCTTGCTAATAAGTCAGTGCTCACTATGGAAACTAACTTTCAAAAGTTACTGCAAAAAAAAACCAACAAAACCAAACAAGGGTACAGCAGCCACTTTTAGAGTAATACTTAGATTCCGAGCACACTGTTTTGTCTTCACAATTTATAGCATCAAATAAACTGTTTTAGAAGCCAAAGGTGATCTCAGTAAATTCATTAAAGTAATTAATGCTGAAGGGGCTGCCTATGCTGCACGAGAGAAAAGAGAGATAATTGCATACTACGGACATAGATCATAGTAATGTTCCAGGGAAGCAATGAGTCACTTCTAATTAGAAGGCAAGAGCTTGGCTTTTTATGTGGTAAAGTTGTGAGGACAAGTTTTTTTTTTAATCATTACAGTTCAGAAAGTGCCAACACTTCCAGTTTTGAAGTCTTCGGAATCTCAATTTTCCTACACTGTAATAACCACATAGATGAACTGAGCATTTATTTTTAATTCTAAGAAAGAACTCTGATTGGTTGCTTGTGGATTCAGCAAAAGAAAATATATCACTCCTTTATTGTACAATTACACACTGGCCAACCACCTCACACAAGATGACTCTGAGCAGTGTACACCAATAAAATCAAGTAATATATGTATAACAACAATTGTTTGTTTAGAAAATATAATACTATCATTCTTGAAAATACAAACTGTCATATACAAGGGAGAGTAAATTACTGGAACTAAGAATATCCCCTAAGAATATCCCCGGTGCTGTGACAAGTCTTGAGATACTTATACAACTTTATCAGGGATGGAGCCACCATCATTTCAAGGAGGAGGAAGAATGTTCCATAATGTGGGTGCCAGGATGGTGACCTCCTAAGTCTCTAGTAGACAGGAATTAAAGCATGCCCTGTTTGCCAGATCTAATGGGACAGGCAGACATAATTGGGGTGGTTCAGTCCCTCGGGAATATAATATTAATACTAACTGACCCATTTTTAATTAATACAGTGAAAAAAAAAGATTCTTAAAATCATGATGTGGCATAAGATAGGGTAAAGTTTTAAAATACTCTTATCACAGTTGATTTCCTTTGTCTCAATATGTATGTTACAAGCTAGGAGATCCAATTCCACGATTGTGTTGACTTCCCATGTAATTAGCCTTTCCTAGTTGGGGAATTCTATCCAAAATAACTGGGGCTGAATAATCTGTATGCCCATTGATGTTTGAACATGTTAAATCCAAATCCAAATGCCCTTCTCCCTTCACTGAAGGCAGAGATGGCAAACAGTCAGATTAGTCATAGCATAATGCCTTCCTAAAGAAGGACCAACTATCTCTATTTCAGCAAGTCTTTCATATTGGAATGGCTCTTTGGTAACATGCTATGGGATGATAGTTCATGGTTAGTTGCATTTTGATGATCTCTGCTAGTCCTGGAGTTATCTGCATTACTGCTGCTTCTGTTCCCACCCCCATTTAAGTTTTAAAGCAAGCAAAGGAAATTTAAATTTAAAGAATTCACAATGCCATAGGAAAATATTAATTGTTGACAGAGTAATGTCTTTTGAATGTTTTGAACTTCAATAACCATCATCCACAAACAGTATGGCCAACAGCAAACCAACATAACAGGATATGTATTACAAACCCACATGGAGTGTCTCTTCCTCAAATATGAGAAAACATCAGAACCATAAATAGTTTATCACTATAAGAAGGGCCAATTTGACCAAGAGAGTTGGGATATTTTTTTTGTTTTGTTTTGTTTTGTTTTCCCAAATTTTGTTCTATTGTACTTTACTAATTTATTTGATTCTTTTTGTTAGTTCTTATTTTTTGTTTTAAATATGATTTTACATTGTGTAAGCCGCCTTAAGTCGCCATGGGCGAATAGGCGGCAATATAAATCAATCAAACAAACAAACAAATAATCCTACTCAAAGAATATTTTCCAGCTGCCTCCTCCAAAGCATGGTTTGTACAACTGGACTGTATGGAACATTTGGGTTCCACAAAAACTTGATTGGGTTGCATGAGAGATGGGGGGGGGGGGGAGTTCCCTCAAACATAGTCAGTTTTCTATCACCAGAACTTTACCTCTTGATCAAGAATTTCAGGATTTGGTGGGAGGAACTAGTGGGTTCTACAGCCTGATAACACCATGCTCTAAGACTCAGTAGCCATTCCCTGAGGGCTGAAACTACCAAGGCTGGTAGTAAAGAGATTGCAACCAGAGAAAATAATTATTAAAACATGATTCAGATGCCCTATACACCCAAGGCCAAGAAATGAACAACATGAGCGGTAGTGGCACAGTGGTTAGAGTGCAGTACTGCAGGCTACTTCTGCTGATTGCCGGCTGACTGCAATCTGGCAGTTGAAATCTCACCAAACTCAAGGTTGACTCAACCTTCCATCCTTCCAAGGTGGGTAAAAATGAGGACCTAAATTGTTGGGGGCAATATGCTGACTATATAAACCACTTAGAGAGGGCTATAAAGCACTGTAATGTGGTATATAAGTCTAAGTGCTATTGCCATTTACTCTATACAACAGGGGAAAGCAAATACAATTTAAACCACAGACCTATTATACATAGTGGGATGAATTACTATATTGTGTAGTGGCTGACTTCCTTCATTTCTTAGCCATCTTGTATGAGGAATAAAACCAACTTCTCTATCCAAGTGTAGTCCTACTACTAGCTCCTGAGTACAGGCTACAGGCAGTGATTGCTGGGATCCAGATAAAACTCTGACACAATGTGTCTTGGGTAAATTGAGATCTACAAGAATATGCAGCCTGATTATTCTGTGACTAGCAGTTTTACTATGACTAGTACACATCCATGTTTACTTCCACACCAGAGTAAAAGTGTGATCCACGTACTAGACAGAGCCATATGGCCCTCATAACATCATACAAGCCTCTGTTGTAGAAAAAGCTCTATAAAAGACCAGAACCTTGACAAAAGAAATAAAAGCATCTGGCAAAGTATCCATGATATGCTGATTTATCAATAGATTGTGGGTTGGATGAGTGAATAACTAAACAGGTAGCTCAAAAATATATTCAGAGTATTTATCAATAGTTTTTCATCAAACTGAAGAGAAGGAACAAGTGGGAGCCACAAGCATCAGTCATGGATCTTCTATTATTTAATGTTTTTTATAAATTATTTAGACAATGAGATAAGAGTGGATGCTTATCAGCTTTGCAGATAAAACAAAATTGGGTGGGATAAGTCATTTCCCAAAAGACAAAAATAATGTTCAAAATGAATGATAAAAAACTAAAAGTAACACAATGAAATTTCACTGTGAAAAGTGAAATATCCTTATCTAAGAAAACAAAAAGCAAAAGCACAGATGGAGAATGGGAGTGATCTGGCTAATTAATAGCATTTGTGAAAAAACATTGGAATAATATTTTGAGTAAAGATTGAATATGAGCCAGTAGCATGAAATGGATGCTAAAAAGATAAGTGCATTTTAGATTGCATCAGCAGAATTATAATATTCAAATGAAATAAAATGACGGAAATCAAATGAAGTTCCAACTTCCAACTCTGTTATTTTGTTATTCCTCCATATTCTACTCTAGTCTCAAGTGCTATGACCACTTCAGAGTAGCAGAGTTTATGAATAAGTCAGAGAAACTGGAACAAGGTGAGAGAAAGACAATGAAGATGATCTGGGGACGAGCAGCTAAAACCTATGAAGACCAGTTAAATAAACTAGGTGGTTTACCTTGGATAAAAGATGACTAAGTAAGATATAATTGTACTCTTCCAATACTTGAAAGAATGCTAAATCAAAGATTAGAAACTGTTCTCTCTCAATCCAATCTTATGAAATAAACAGATTTAAATTACAGGAAGGAAAATTTATTTGAATGTCACGTAAGAGTAATTTGACAGTGAAACAAATTATCCAGAAATGTAGTAGAATCTTATACCCTTTACTGCCCTCAATATGGGGTTGGATTAAATGATCTGAATGTCTCCTTCTAGTCAGTTGGAGCTAGACAATAAAAAATATCAGTAATAAGTAAATAAATATATTACTTCAGGCAATGAATATGGTGATCAAAGAGACTTTGCAGCTATTTCTCTTGAATGCTCTGCAAATTCCCAACATAGCCATGTCTTAAGCTAGGGGCAATGCAAGATTTCTTAGGATTATTCTTCTTAAATGAAATGCTTTCATATATCTTTTAGTCTTTGGTTCCACATTGAGTGATCTAATTGCTACATCTAAAACTCTGCTGGTAGGGATATCCTGAAAAGAAAAGACTTAACACTGGGAGATTAAGTGTTGGGCTTTGCCAAGAGAATAAGCCAGACTGACACAGACCTGTTGTATTAAACAAGATCAGGATGAGATTTATTATAATTTCTTCTTCAGAATACTTTACCTAATTTCACAGATGATACTTGTCTTTCACAGGAAAAAAAATGGATCCAATGGAACTTGCTGAACTAGAATTTTGTTTCATTATCGAAAGAGAAAAACGATTGCACAGAAATTTGCATTCAGAAAGGGACTTCCTCTCACTTAACTTTTCAGGAGAACTCTTTGGTCCTTTTTCCTATACACTGAGACAAGGTATATTCTTAGTCTTGCACTGTTATCCAGTCCAGAAACGCAAAGTATGAAAACTCAGGTGTCATGCTGAACCCTAATGTGATTTATTGAGTCATGTTTGCTGGAGGCTGCACTATATTTACATAACACTTTAAGTTCCTGCAACCCCTTTAGTGTTCTGACCCAGGCTTCATCAAATGTAATTAATATCAAACTTATTTTAAAAGCAAAACCTATTTTATTGCAACGCTAAGAAATGCTTTCACACACTTTTCAGTGCTGTGGACTGCTGCCAAAAACAAAAGTATCCAATTAATTATATCAGAAACCAACCGAAGTACCAGAAAAAACCAATCAGAGTACACAGAACTTCACGGAGGACTCGGAATCTATCGAACTACTTTGCTTCCTGCAAAGGTTTCATCATTGTGGTCTGACTTTTATCCCTAATGGGAGGGGCAATCACCTCCCAGCCTTACTCCTGAGTCGCCCCTTTTGTTTCAGCTGCTCTCACCTTCTAGCAGCTCTGTGCACACACACACTGGGAACAGGCTCCCCTGGATCCTCTGCTTCGCTGCTGCCAGACTCCAAAGGCAGCACCCCACTCCCAGATGGTCCTGGTCCTCTCCCTGCATCAGACACAGTAACCTCGCCCAAGTCATCTCCAGACTCCCTGACTGGTCCCCTTTCTTCCTTACTGTCCAATTCCGCTGCCAGCTGCACCAGCTGCCAGTGAACCACAACATTTAGAATCTGTAGCAAATGAAGCTCAACAATACATTGTGCTAAATTATGTGAACAAGACATTATGCCTTAATTATCATATCATCAGCTTAATTATGAGCTGATGTACAATGGGAATTCTGTTAGCTTCTTGGCATAACAATACACCGGACTTTGAACTCTGACATTGTTAAAGAAAGTCACTAAAATTGAAAAAACAGTTTTTGTGTGATAATCTCTAGCCAAAATAGATAAATTGCTAATATTTACAATCATGCTCAAAACATTTCTGTACAAGATTGAATTCAAATCACGTTTAAAACAAGCAGGAGTTTCCAGTTTGTTTATTTATTCAATTTGTACAGTCTCCCATCTCAACAACTAACTTTGTGCGGCGAATAAAATTAAAGTTCCATTAAGAGTTTCGTTTGTAGAGAAATCAAGAGTTTTCTAGCAAACTAAATAGAATAGAATATAATTCTTTATTGGCCAAGTGTAATTGGACACACAAGGGATTTGTCATGGTGCAAATATCCACCCTACACTCATGTTTCTAGAACTCCAAAAAAGATTAGAATGCATTTATTAGACTATTTCCAAGACTATGTACTGTATTTTTCTACTGAAACGACATTCGCCCTCTAGAAACTGTAACAACCTCTACTCCAGAGAGAAACTTTTCCCTTCTCTCTGAAAAGCTGGCACACTGTAGAACAACAGAAGTCCATATAATCCTTTTAAGCTACAGTTTACAAATTGTCTGCACTTCACACAATATGATAAACCCGCATTAGAAAAACATTATGATTTAATTTGAAAAGTAAATCAAAACCATTATTTCCAGACTGATTGAGCAAATGGATATCTAATAAAGTTTTGTTTGCAACCTGTACAGCTCCTACTAAGAGCTATTTCTGCATCAACCTTGACCGATCTCAAAGCCTAATAAAGATTTGCCCTGCTTATTACATGGATAGATGGCTATAAGAAGTACTAGTATGATGTGCTAGATTTGGGGAATTAAAAAAATAATCACAAAGGAAGATCCTGCAGGGACCCATCCAAGAAGTTGAAATCAACTTTATCTAGTGCAAATGTGTATGAACAATGAAAGATGCCACTCAGATCTTAGGGCTAGAAGGGCTCAAGAATGTCCCATCTATATACTGTATACTGGTAGGATAAGGAAAACTAACCATGCCTTTGCTATTGATTAGACAAATATATAAAGAACAGAACAATTAATGACTTTTGTGGCTTTTCTCAAGCCAATCCCCATACATAGGCTATCAAATCATTGTAATTAATTATGTATATCTCTTGCTTACTGTGTATATCATCTTGAAAACACTTGAGAAGGAAGTGAGACTATTCAAGGTTGGCAGAAATAACCAGTAACTAATTTATACTACATAGGATCACCAGTTACTCAGAACACAAATGAGGGATGGTGTTATTTATTTAAATTGCTGAATCACTCCTTTTTTCTTACCTACTTCTGAGGAGCTAATTTTGAGTGGCAATTTTTTTTTAGTTCTGCCCCCCCCTCTTGTCCCCATAGATACATCTCGCCCATCCTGCCACCACCATACACATATACCATTTCTCTCTTTAATGTCACACTTTCCAATGATTACTTTGAATGAAAACCAACAGTTGTGAAAAGTACATGCAAGCAAAACATCCTTGGGAAGCTATATGTTTAAGGGTAGAAGTAGCAAATGTGGTAGAGCTTTCCAGCTTGGAATATTTTTCATTCCAAGCCCTTCCTTACAAATCCTAAATCCCAAGCTACATTTTGCTTCTCAGAGGAAAAGATAAAAAGTCTACAGGAAGCCAGATATTGGTATGCTTCCAAGATTTTTTGAAAAAGCAGCAGAAAAAAGTAATCGGGATCTTAAGGCAAGTGAAAGATCTTTATACACACAAAAACCCCTAGAAATTACTATTACAAAAATAATTGAAAACCTGGTATTGACATAATGAAGATATCTGAAAAACATGCAACTAAACATGCAAACACACATAGTCTCCAGATTTTATTGCCAATATTTTCTGATTAGTCTCTGCTGTCAATTCTTGGAAGAATCCTCATCCTCATCATCTTAAAGCTAACCAAATCAAATGTTTAGCCTTTTTCAGCTACTCAGGGGGTTCTTTTGTTTTGTTTTTTTCAGTTTGGTCTTATTATTTAGATAGTTTTCTAGTCATTTGAATTTCTTTACTCCCATTAGACAAGCAGAATAATTGTATTTCCGGCGGAAATTACAGTTCCAAAATGTAGAATAGTATGTACTTTCCTTGGAATCAAGGAACCAGAAGGAATTTTTTAAAAGGCCAGATAAAATTTCTTGTCATTTAGCTGCCAGCCCTGAACCGAAACTGTCTGAATTAAACCCACCTAGATTGCTTTAATTCCATAGATTTAGAAGGAAGAGAAGGAAGGTGCAAGAATAACATAATAATAGAATTGGAAGGGATCTTGGAGGTCTTCTAATCCAATCCCCTGCTCAAGCAGGAAACATCATAATATTTCAGACAAATTGTCTTCTGAAACAGAAGTAGAGAACTATGATCAAGTATTGACCTAACTAAGAGCATTTTTACTACTAGCTAGATTGGGTTGGACACCTGAACATTGTAGTACAGTGTCTTCTGGAGAACTACTCTTGTCATGAAGTAATAGGTAATCCCTCTGTGAGGGAGATAAACAGTTCCAAAATGTGACTATTAACAACCAAATTAAGCATTAAGAAATCTTTTCTGAGATTAAGTCAGTGCTTCCCAAACCTTGATAAATTACCGAAAATTGAGTAAAACTGGTTTTTCTTTGGATAACAACACATAAAATCATTAATGGTTTTGTAGAGCAAATGATTAAACTTAGACTAAGCAGTCAGTGCAAAATGCTATTTGGAGAACAAAATAATCGTTTGGAATCTTTGTGGTTAACACTTCACAATGAATATCCTGTGAGAAGGCCATAATGCAATTGTTGTCATTTCCAAGCACCTACATGTGTGAAGTAGGATTTTTTCACTTTTGTCATAATGAACACAAACAAAACTGTTTACTGAACCCTGAACATGATTTTGGGTAATGAAAAAAATATTGGGAAGCACTGGATTAATTCATTACTACCCAAAGCAACCAACTCTATTTAATAAAATCTATGCAGATATGACAGTTGTAAATATTGTTTCTTTCAGTGTTTCTTTCAGTGTTTATAGCTACATAACCAACACACTTAAAGTAAATCCAATACAATGAAGCGACATATTGCATACACCAGATCCAGCATTGTACTTGTGATGAAAACTGTTAGCAAGATGGATAACAGGAACAAAAAAAAGGAAATATTTCAAGACTGAAAAGTCACTTCTCAACTGAAGTTGTGGTGTATTTGTACATTGGCAACAGTAGTTAATAATTCATAATAGAACTGTTTGACAAATGATGTCTCTACTATGAAGTGCCACATAAACTGAAATAGTAATAGTAATCATCATTTGAGTGGGTGACATCCCATACAAAACAAACACATATTTGAGTGGGTGATATCCCATATCTGCCATTCATAGAGGAATATAGATGCTGCATTTTTAAAAATCATCTGCTATGCTGAATTCCAATTACAGGGCAAAATCTAAGTTAGTAATTAGCAAAGGAGTGTAGTATCATTTCACATGTGTTAGCCATATATTTTTAGGCCTCGTTTATTGTGTGAGTTTTCTTCTCTCTTGTCAATTTAACAAGAAGATCTCTTTTTTAAGTTAAAAACATCTGCAAGAGAAACAAATGGTACTCTCATTACAATGGCCCCTATATATCTCTTCTCCATAGATGGTGTTGAAATATCTTAATAGCAATAAGTCTATAATAAGTATATAAAGTATAATAAGTATATAAGAAGTCTGACTACAGATCCCCAACATCTTAGCCAGCTTGACCACTAGCAAACAAAATGAGCGTTTATTTTATTATTCAAATACCTGGACTTATTTCATAAAAATACTTTTTGAAGTATTATGTCATTTTGCCCTATGCCAAAAGTCTCATCAATATTATTTTCAAATGGCCTGTTGAAACACCTAACTCAAGAGCAGATATTCCAATGTAAGATAACCTTTTTAATGAATACGTGTCTGGTAAAATAGAGGCATACTCATGCTCACATTTCACTATTATAATTGCATGTGTGTGTGTTTTTCTTAATTGATAATAAAGAAACAGCAATAGCACTTAAGACTTGTATACTGTTCCAAGTGCTTTTCACCTCTTTCTAAGCATTTACAGAGTCAGCATACTGCCCCCAACAATCTGGGTCCTCATTTTACTGACCTTGAAGGATGGAAAGTAAAGTCAACCTTGAGCTGGTAAGGATTGAACTCTTGGCAATCAGCAGAATTAATCTGCAATACTGCATTCTAACCACTGTGCCACCATGGTTCTCTGGTGCCTGATTTATTTGGTTTTGCATCTTTTCCCCTCTATACTAAATAAGGACTACCCTAATCTTTTTAGGCAGTTCTAAAGCATCCCTCAGTTCAAGATCTTCAAAGCCAGATATGTGTCAAATAATAATCACTCAATATTGTATGTTAAAATATCAATTGTTCTCAGTAACTACTGCAACTGAGTATCCTCTGTCCTGATATTAACAACTAGAATATTGATTCTGCTTTTTCTGTAAGAAATGACAGAAGCCAGCAGTACCGAGTCAGATGGGAAGGATATAATTAAATATGCATATACGTAGGTGAGACAGAGGTATGCAACTTAATATTAATCTTTTACTGTTAATGTACTTTTTTCTCAACCCTGATTTTTACAAAATAGAAAGTGACCCACTTGGAATGTTTTCCAGCACCTTCAAAAATGCCTATTTTGAAGGTGCAGAAAAGAAGTGAGAGAAAACAAAGTGCATCCCACACACTTTCCCACTCTTCTGAGAAATGACACTTCTTAAAATATTGTACACAGCAATGTCTAATTAACTGCTTCCATTTGAAATCCATTTTGTTACTATTTTTTCCTTCTTTCTTTAGTCTAAATAATAAACATCTAACCAATTGTCCTCAGTCAGTAAGTGCAATCTGTTGGCAATAACTAAATGCGCTGTCTGCATTATTGAGATCAAGAAAGAATATCAATGTCAATTTGAGATGTGAAGGCACTGATCATCAGTGTCTTTTGACTACATGAATCTACTTTATTTGGATAAAAACTACTATCCATCTGTCTTTACACTATGTACACTGCCTAGAAGCAACACCCCTTCTCTCAGACAGGGATCTCTCTGTTTCCTGAAATCCTAGGTGAAGACCCTAGGATTTGGGATGTTGTGCATACGTGCGCCACCAATCATGTACTCTATCCATAAGCAAAGAAATTTCAGGAAAATCCAGATTGAATATAAAAACACATAATAGCATGGACATGCCCTTTGATAAACAGTCAAAATAATGTTCCCTCTAAAGAAATCCATAAATGCCTTTTGCTAGAAGCATCATGTTCTGTACTAGTTTCATGACAATTTTAGGACACACATGTCTTTCAGGTTGGATTGATGCCCTTATCTGTCTGCTCTTAAAGAAGTAGATTAATTTGCAATAATATTTGGTTATATTGTGGTTTTATCAATGGAAAGGACAGCTTTGTGGGCTAAAGTAGGATGGAAATCAAAGGCAGTGAAATCACAAAGGGTTTCATTCTGTTCTTGTCAATATATAGAGTTGCTGATTTAGTAATAATCAAGCTAAAGCTAGATAACCCAATATAACATCCATGCAAGGCAGCAGAGCAAGTTCTTATTCATTTATATTGCATCCTCTAATGCTCAGACCATATTGGCAGCTTATAATATTTATTTAAATATTTTATATAAATATTTAAACTAAGGAGCTTCAAAAATTGTATAAAACACAAAAATCCAGAACAATAAATTGTAACACGTTATTCAAAAAAATGTTTCTAACAAATATAAATCTGGATAGAAACAAATTTGTAACCTCAACATAAACAAGGGGAAAATTCTTATAACAGAACAGATAAACTGAATAAAAGCATTTGAACTAAGCATCGTGTGTGTGTGTGTGTGTGCGCGCGCGCGCGTGTATGTGTGTGTGTGTGTGTGTGTGTGTGTGTGTGTGTGTGTGTGTGTGTACACATGTGCACCTTCTGGGAAGGGAATGTTTTTATGTTCTAAAAATGTTCCATTAAGTGTCAGCATCAGTTGCACCTATTTCCACTGGAAGAAACTGAAGATCACAACACATATTGTGATCTCATTGACAGATATATATGCTTGCCTTTCATTCAAGAAACGTTATTTAAGACAGTAAGCTAAAGATATGCAGAGTAACATCCCCTCAAAGCAATAGCATACAAAATGATGCAAGGTTTTTAAAACTAAGGAACATTCACCAGCAGCTCAGCTCATCAACTTAAATTAGTGTAAGATCCCAAATTGAAAATCATATCTGTATCTCTAAAGCCTTCCAAACAGGACATCCTCAGTCATTTGGTTAAAAACCATCAATATTCTAACCATTTGTGAAAACTAGGCCAAAGGGGATATACTTGATGTTAGTGTCAGCAACTCTGGATAGGATTGACAATAGCCAAGAATAATTATATGAAAAAGTAGGTGTGAAAAAACATTGCAATAAGAGTCTTTGTAAAGTATGATTTAGCATCCTTCACATCCTACACATGTCTAGTTGCTTCCCTGTTTTGCTGTTCTCTTTTTATATATAAGCAACAAAAAAACTCTTCTATTTTAATGTGAGAAACAAATCTACTTTGCAATCACTGAAAAGGGTGTCATAATGAAAGAGCAGCCATGTGTGCTATGGAAAACCTCGCCTACCGCTTCCTGTGCCATGAGTGGAAAGCACAGAGGCACTTCCTGTGAAACAGGAGAGGGAAAAGGGTGTGTACTAGATAGTACATTCCTAAACTGGGTAACTGCTGCCAAGTGGAAAAACATTTCAAATTCAGCTATTGGATCATCAGCCAAATCAAATAGTTTTGCTGCTGGATTCAATGACAACAGCAATGATGATAACAACAATGATGACAATGATGAGGATGAATCTGCTAATCCAATTCATAATTATTGAAGTGTTGCTTCAGAAAATAGGATGCAATTTACTTTTGTTCTTCTGTTCTTAAAAGCAGATGAGATGAACTAGTATTTCATATTTCCAATGGAGAATTCTGTAGTGACATTGTCATTACATGGGCACATCCATTAAATGTTTTTGACAACTGCATGGAATTGGCTATCTCTGCCTGCTTCTGTATTTTTTCCTATTTCCCAATCTAGCCAATAAATCTGAGATTACCTGATGATTTACAAAACAAATAACATCCTTAGTTAACTGTTTTGAATCAATCAAGTTCAACTACATATTGTATACTGCTTAGAGACAACTATGTTGTAAACATACATATAAAAATATTTTCTGACTTCTAAATACTCAAGAGAGTGCCACATTTTAATTCATATCTATGAAATGGAAGTTATTATTCTTGCCAGAATATATAGCACATATTAAATGCTTCTGATTGGTTATGAAGGTACTACCAATTTTCCCAAGGCCAGTCCAATGTTTTGACTTTAACCAAGAAAGCCTCAATGCCTTAGATAAGGAAACATCAAAAACTGCCTCTTCTTGGACCAAGATGTATTTTGCATAAAAATGGTGAACATTAGATGGCAGTAAAGAATTAGAATTCCTTAGTGTCTTTTTGCTGTCATCTAGTGATCTTCTGGATTTTTGCATCATCACATCTGGTTTTTCTTTAGATTAAAGAAGTTTGATTTCTTACTTTAGTTTCAGATAAAACCTCTATTGTACACGATACTGACATGATAGCAGTGTTCCAATATTTAAGGGGTTGCCAAAAGAATAGGCAGTCAACTATTCTGAAAAGCACCTGAAGATTGGACAAGAAGCAATGGGTGGAAATTAATCAAAGAGAGAAGCAATCTATAGAACTAAGGAGAAATTTCCCCACAGTTAGAACAGTTAATCAGTAGAACAACTTGCCTTCTGAAGTTCTGTATGTTTATTTTATTTATTTATTTATTTGATTTGCCAATTGTTTACAAGATAATAAGTATAAGTGTATACATAGTTATGAATACATGAAATGGGTACATATAAGAAAAATAAAAGAATAAGAGAAACAATAGGACAGGGACGGTAGGCACGCTGGTGCGCTTATGCACGCCCCCTACAGACCTCTTAGGAAAGGGGTGAGGTCAATAGTAGACAGTCTAAGGTTAAAGTTTTTGGGGTTTGGGAAAGAAACTACAGAGTCGGGTAGAGTATTCCAGACATTGACCACTCTATTGCTGAAGTCGTATTTCCTGCAATCAAGTTTGGTGCGGTTTACTTTGAGTTTGTATCTATTGTGTGCTCTTGTGTTGTTATGGTTGAAGCTGAAGTATTCACTGACAGGTAGGACATTGCAATGTATGATTTTATATACCATGCTTAAGTCAGACCGAAGACGGCGTAATTCAAGGTTTTCTAGTTCTAGATTTTCAAGTCTGGTGGCATAAGGTATTCTACAACGAGTAGAGGAGTGGAGAACTCTTCTTGTGAAATATTTCTGGACTTTCTCAATTGTGCTAATATCAGATACGTAATGTGGGTTCCAGACTGATGAACTGTATTCGAGTATTGGTCTAGCAAATGTTTTGTATGCTCTGGTTAGTAGTGTGATATTACCAGAGAAAAAGCTACGTAGGATTAGGTTAACAACTCTTAATGCCTTTTTGGCTATGTAGTTGCAGTGGGCTCTAGCACTTAGATCATTAGAGGTGAGTATTCCAAGGTCCTTTACAGAGCTTGGGTCATCAACAAGTTCTTGACTATTCAGCTTGTATTTTATTTTCTGATTTTTTTTGCCAATATGTAAGACAGAGCATTTATTTGTTGAGATTTGAAGTTGCCATTTGTTTGACCATTCTGATACATAGTCAAGATCTTTTTGTAGGGTAGCAGTATTGTCTGTGGTATTGAACAGCTTTACATCATCAGCGAAGAGAACGCAATTGCTCTTAATATGATCACAGAGGTCGTTTATGTAGAGTATGAAGAGAGTTGGTCCTAGAACACTGCCTTGGGGAACACCACTATTGACAGGTACTGGATTTGATAGGACGCTTCCGATTTTGACCATTTGTTGTCTGTTTGACAGGAATGCTTCTATCCAGTTATTCAGTTGTCCAGAGATCATAGGATTTTATTTTTAGGAGTAGTTTGTCGTGTACCACTGAATCAAAGGCTTTACAGAAGTCTATGTAGATTGCGTCTATTGCTTTGCCCTGGTCGAGTTGTGTCGTCCATATGTTTTTGCAGTGTAAGAGTTGTAGATTACAGGATAGTTTTTTTCTGAAACCAAATTGTTTATTGGAGAGTAGGTTATTTGTCTCTAAGTGGAGGATGATGGATTGGTTAATAATTGATTCCATGACTTTACAGGTGACGCAGCATAAGGAGATTGGCCTGTAATTTTCAACTAGGCTTGGGTCTCCCTTTTTGAAGATGGGGATGACTGTGGCTTGTGACCATAGGTTAGGCAAGGAGCTGGTCCTGAAAGATTTTTCAAAGATTATGCTTAGAGGTTTGGCTATGGCAGTGGATAGCTTTCTTAAGAAGTAGGCACATGTTCCAACACTAGATGTTTTTAGGAAAGGATTGGACAACCATTTGTCTGAAATAGTACAGGGTTTCATGCTTGAGCATGAGGTTGGACTAGAAGACCTCCAAGATCCCTTGCAACTCTGTTATTCTGTACTAACTTGGTATCACAGTGTTATTAAGTATATAAGCTTGCAAATCTATAAGCCTTTAATCAATCAGTAAAGTAAACCTTGACTACAGGTTGAAATGTTGATCAAATGTTGTTAAGCTGAGTTTGAAAGATGCATAGCTATCCGGATGTGATATCAACTCGTCACCTACCAAACTACTGAAAAGACAACCAGATGGCTTTTCCCCCTTAATTATTTTAAAACTAGTCAAAGCTTTGATTTCAGGTTAAAATATACTTAAAATATCTACTGTCATCACTGGGAATTGAAAACAATCTCAATACATGTCTTATTTATTTTTAATATGGAATTGCCACGAATCTGATCAAATTCATATTCAATCATTTCTAAAATCTACTTTGGCTCGAATATAGTAACAAATATCCTTCATTCCAATTTCCCAACTGATTTACTCTGTCAGTACAATATTGAAAATCCTATGAATGCTGTGCAGCTTTTGCTTAATAGACTGCAATCACCCTATACTTAAGAAAATATGCCTTCCCTTAAGAGCCTTGTACAATCAGTTAAAATGATCAGAAGATTGATTAAATATTATTTAGCCAGTTCAAAGTTCTTACCATCTGCTTTCAGCTGCCAAAATCAATGACAGAATAATGTGTCCTCAGATTTCCCTGTTGAGACCTGGCAACACAGAGTTTGCAAAACAGATGGCTACTTTAAAATACCTGCCATCCAATGCACTTCATTGAGATAAACTGATTAATACAAGTGCTGCAACAAATATTTGCCACCTTTAAGGCAAAGCTAGACAACCTGTGACCTTAGTGATGTTGAAAGGTTGGTAGTTGTTACTTGATATCTGTACACCTATTTATGCCATTTTATGTACTTACGTATTTTATGTATTGTTGAGCTGTGAATTATTATAGTGATTTATTGTATTATCTTTTTTGTTTTAATGTATCATTGGTGTACTGCCCTCCTTGTGGACTACATAAATGAAGTAAATAAACATTACTCTTACAGTATAGATGGACATACTGTAAAGCTAAATGCACATCTAAAACATTTTGCAGGATCCTTTGTCACTTCAAATTATATAACTGACATTTGATAATGCAATTTGCAGCTAATTTTCAATGGGATTGTTAGCCAGCAGAAAGTGGCAGTTCAAGTTCCATTAACACATGTAAAGAAACAAGATAAATAAAAAAAAACAAATAGTCCACCCACAAAAATTGTACCAGGAAGGGAAGAAAAAAAATTCCACAGTATGTGACATACTTCTGCTGTTATAAACTTCTCTGTCCACCTAGTCCTCAGCCATCCAAATTTGTGGTATTTTGATTGGCTTGTTTAAACAAATCTTCCCAAATCTATATGTGCCCTGATGTGAGGGGTTTTGAATCCTGTTTTTTTTAAATGTTGGTTAGTAATGTTGTGATTTAAAGTCCAACATATGTGACAGAATCAGGGACAGTCTGGTGAAGACTTACACATCAAAGTTTCATGCAAATATTAGAAATCTTAATATGGCATTCTTTTTCTGCCACGGTTTGGGTTTGGATTCTATGAAATCATAGCAAGGAAGAGACTCCATACAACAGATGTTTAATTTTCTACTCTGAAGAAGAATCCACTAAAACCTCTCTGACTGGTAAAATGTACCATCGTTACTCCCCCCATTTGAAAGTTTTCACTGAGGAAGAATCCATCACTGTTCTGGGTATTCTGTTCAACTATCAGGAAATTCTCCCAAATATTCAGCCAGAATATTCTTTCATTTCAACATATTCATACTTGTTCTGCTCTTGACATCAGTGAAGAGCAGTTACATCCACTCTTGCACGTGACAGATTATACACAGATATCTGTATACGCTTAACACATCTCCTGTTAAGTTTTGCCTTGTCAAGTTAAACATGTCCAGCTTCTACACAGATCTTGGTTGCCAGACCTCATATGATCCTGATAATTCTCCTCTAAACTCCCTTAAAATATTCCATGTTTTTTTAAATTATAATGCTT
The DNA here is from genome assembly GCF_049901735.1 of Notechis scutatus. Taxonomy (NCBI): domain Eukaryota; kingdom Metazoa; phylum Chordata; class Lepidosauria; order Squamata; family Elapidae; genus Notechis; species Notechis scutatus. The sequence continues at coordinate 29,022,401 of NC_142011.1, forward strand.
AGAACTTCACCTCCAAAAGAAGCACAGGATACAGTGGAACTATTATCCACTGATGCAATTTGGACACATTTGTTATTTGATGATGTTACCTAGTTTGATAATGAAAAGTCTGCAAGAGAACAACCAAGTTCAGAGAGCACCAGGGACTCTTCATTTCAACCTTGAGCTATAAATATTCTCCTTTATTAATTCTTATTATCATTGTAACCCAAGACTGCATTGGCTCTTATAGCTTCTTATCTCATCACTTGCTAATATTCTGCTGGTGCTCCATTTGTACTCCTAGCTTCTTTCCACATATACTCTGCCAAACCAGATCTACACGAATTCATATTTGTGGATTGGATTTTTTTATGAACTTGTCATAGGTGAATACCACTATGTTTGATTAGTCTAATGTTCAAGCTTTTCAAACTAATTTAGAATGGTGACTTTTGTTCACTAGTGTATAAGCCAGCCTCCTAGTTTGGTGTAAACCATAGCTCAGTGATCTACTTCTCCAAAAGGATTCACATCCTAACATGTTTGTTAAATATTCAAAAGGACCTTAATAAACTTAAACAGTCAGCCCTATCCAAATGTTGTCCAGTGGCAAGAAATGCAAGGATCTGCACTTAGGAAAAACCAGATGTGCAAGGATATGCAATACTGGCTAAGCATGGGGGGAGAGGCATGAACAGGAAGGAGATAAAAGGACAGAGGACTGAACTTAATAACAAGAATCTATAATGCCTAGTATCAAAAAGCAAATAACATTCCAGACAAGCCTTGCTTATTCTGCTTATGGTACCATCTTGATTTTTGGACAACACCCTGTGGCCACTCCTATTATTTATTTAGAGTATTTACACTACATGGTGCTTATAGTCCTGCATTTATATTAAATACAAATGGACTGTAGATATTTTTTTTTTTGCTTCCATCTAGTTAGTCATGCTGAGACTTATATCTCTAAGCAAGACAAAAGTAATCAGATTTTACTTTACTTTAATTTCATCCAAGTTGTATTGTTATTTATAAATATAAAGCTTTTTGGGGCAGCTCTCCAGAGTTAGCTCCATGAAAATAATTACACCGTGGATATATTGCCTGACAAGATCATTCAAATTCTTTATTATTCCCTGGATTTTTCTTCCTTTCCTCATGCCTACCGATCAATCCTAGGTATAGACTGACAGATTTTAAAGTAGGAATTATTTTTTGTTTTGTTTTCCCTTCAGAGCCTAATATGTGAAAGCTAACCCTATAGCTAATATGAGACAAACAAGCAGCAACAATATATGTTAAATAAGACTCTGGTAGGTTTTCTTTTCCCTTGCTTTCTTTGTTAAATTGAAGTGAGAAGATAAATAGCAAATATCACGCATCTTTTCTTCTTTGCCTTGAGAAAAAAAATCTTGTACAAAACACTTCAAAGTTAATATTCTTACATATTTATGCAGTTTTAGATGCAGTTTACAATAACCTTTTTCCCTCCAGGGATATCCATATAGCATGGAGAAAAAGACCAAGATTTATTTTTTATTTATTTATTTATTTGATTTGCCAATTGTTTACAAGATAAGTATAAGTGTATACATAGTTGTGAATACATGAAATGGGTACATATAAGAAAAATAAAAGAAGAATAAGAGAAACAATAGGACAGGGACGGTAGGCACGTTGGTGCGCTTATGCACGCCCCCTACAGACCTCTTAGGAAAGGGGTGAGGTCAATAGTAGACAGTCTAAGGTTAAAGTTTTTGGGGTTTGGGGAAGAAACTACAGAGTCGGGTAGAGTATTCCAGACATTGACCACTCTATTGCTGAAGTCGTATTTCCTGCAATCAAGTTTGGTGCGGTTAACACTGAGTTTGTATCTATTGTGTGCTCTTGTGTTGTTATGGTTGAAGCTGAAGTATTCATTGACAGGTAGGACATTGCAATGTATGATTTTATATACCATGCTTAAATCAGACCGAAGACGGCGTAGTTCAAGGTTTTCTAGTTCTAGAATTTCAAGTCTGGTGGCATAAGGTATTCTACAACGAGTAGAGAAGTGGAGAACTCTTCTTGTGAAATATTTCTGGACTTTCTCAATTGTGCTAATATCAGACACGTAATGTGGGTTCCAGACTGATGAACTGTATTCGAGTATTGGTCTAGCAAATGTTTTGTATGCTCTGGTTAGTAGTGTGATATTACCAGAGAAAAAGCTACGTAGAATTAGGTTAACAACTCTTAATGCCTTTTTGGCTATGTAGTTGCAGTGGGCTCTAGCACTTAGATCATTAGAGGTGAGTATTCCAAGGTCCTTTACAGAGCTTGGGTCATCAACAAGATCTTGACTATTCAGCTTGTATTTTATTTTCTGATTTTTTTGCCAATATGTAAGACAGAGCATTTATTTGTTGAGATTTGAAGTTGCCATTTGTTTGACCATTCTGATACATAGTCAAGATCTTTTTGTAGGGTAGCAGTATTGTCTGTGGTATTGAACAGCTTTACATCATCAGCGAAGAGAACGCAATTGCTCTTAATATGATCACAGAGGTCATTTATGTAGAGTATGAAGAGAGTTGGTCCTAGAACACTGCCTTGGGGGACACCACTATTGACAGGTACTGAATTTGATAGGACGCTCCCAATTTTAACCATTTGTTGTCTGTTTGACAGGAATGCTTCTATCCAGTTATTCAGTTGTCCAGAGATACCATAGGATTTTATTTTTAGGAGTAGTTTGTCATGTACCACTGAATCAAAGGCTTTACAGAAGTCTATGTAGATTGCGTCTATTGCTTTGCCCTGGTCGAGTTGTGTCGTCCATATGTTTTTGCAGTGTAAGAGTTGCAGATTACAGGATAGTTTTTTTCTGAAACCAAATTGTTTATTGGAGAGTAGGTTATTTGTCTCTAAGTGGAGGATGATGGATTGGTTAATAATTGATTCCATGACTTTACAGGTGACGCAGCATAAGGAGATTGGCCTGTAATTTTCAACTAGGCTTGGGTCTCCCTTTTTGAAGATGGGGATGACTGTGGCTTGTGACCATAGGTTAGGCAAGCAGCTGGTCCTGAAAGATTTTTCAAAGATTATGCTTAGAGGTTTGGCTATGGCAGTGGATAGCTTTTTAAGAAGTAGGCACATATTCCATCCGGTCCAATAGATAGAGATGGTTTTAGATTGCGTAGTGCTTTTTCAACATTGTCTTCTGTGAAATCGATATGTATTAGATCATTGTTGTTATCTGTGGTACGGCTAGGAAATACTGGGCATGATCCATTGCTGTTTACAAATACTGAGCCGAAGAATGTGTTAAAGATGTTGGCTTTAATGGTGTCGTCGTTGCAGACTTTACCATCAGGTCCTATCAAGGGAGGGATGGACCTTGAGTCTTTTAGTTTGTTGTTTACAAAATTGTAAAAAGCACGGGTGGAATTGGTGCTTAGAAGGTTTTCCTCTTGTTTAATGTGATAATTGGTGCATTCAGTCTTTATCTGGTGGCATAAATTTTTGTAACGGCTTTTGAAATTGGCAACGTGACCAGATTTGTTTTTCCGCCAGAGTGATCTCTTTTTGGATTGAAGTTTCCTTATTGTTATGGGTAATCTGCTTTTTTGTTTTGTTTTGGGAGTTGTTGTTGGTACATATAGTTTGATGACTCTTTTGACTTCAAGTAAAAATATGTTGTAATGGTCTTCAACAGTATTGCATCCAGTGAATAGAGATTGCCAATCAAGGGATGAGAGATCGTTGTCTATAAGATCATAGTTGCCTTTTTTGAAGTTACAATTGGGGATTACATCATTGTGGTGATTTTTGTGTGGACGTATGTTGAGACAAAAGTCAATCATATTGTGGTCACTGCTGGAAAAGGGTTCTTTAGTTTGTAATCCGTAAATTAAATTCAAACTATTGCAGAAGATGAGATCGAGGCAGTTGTTTAGTCTAGTGTTTTTGGTTACTAGTTGTTCCAGTCCCAGATTTGTAATAGTATTGTAGAAGGTTGTGTGTATGATTTCAGTTGTACAATCATTTAGGGTCCAGTCAATATGAGGTAGATTGAAATCACCAAGAAAGATAAAAGGGTATGGGCAGGATGCAGCCCATGTTAGTAATGTATTTAGCTTGTTTACATGTTCGATGTCATAATCAGGTGCTCTGTAACATAGTAAGAATCGAATTGTGATATTTAAGGATAGTTCACAGATGATGGTCTCAGGAAGAGCAAGCTCCTGGGTAACTTGGATATTTTTTAGATGTAAGGATTTTTTATAGAAGATAGCAACACCACCTCCTCGACGATTTTCACGATCTGATCGGTAAACATGATAGTCTCTTACTGTGGTAATGGAGTCGGGGAGAGATGCATTGAGCCATGTTTCACAGACAAATATAATGTCGAAGTTAGCCATATTTAGTAGGATGAGAAATTCACGTATTTTATTCACGAGGCTTCGAAGATGTCTCTGCCTTTTTGTCTATATCACAGACAGAGGTTCAATTGCACCAACATGGCCACCAAGATATATTCTGGGAATTCCGAGTCCCACAATTCCCAACTAGCATCCTGTCTAAGAACTCTGGGATTGTAGTAAAACACATCTGGAAGTCAACACATTGAGGAAGACCACCTACAGGGAATTTTAGTTCCTCTTGCCCCCTCACTATCTAGCCTATAATAAGATCCACACATTGTATCAAAGCCAAAATGTGGTTTCTTTGATTTTGATTTAAGAATTCTGTTTTGGGGGGAGGTAGTTTATTCACTAATTAAACTCTTATTATAAGCCCTATCTATGCACACTTAAATGAGAGGAACTAAATTCAGTTGCGCCTTTTCTGGATACATACTGAAAAAATATAGAAAACCAGTAGAATTAAAATTGTATAGATAGCAATAGGACTTGTGTATATCACCTTTTTATGGAAGTTTATATACTAAAGAATATACATTCAAGGTCAGCCCTACTAGAGCCCATGGGAAGTGCCTATCTTGGAAGAAAAGTGGCAGTAGAGGCCAAATTCTCATCTACTTTACATATCATCAGGTCAATGAAATCTAGCTAAGCAAGGAATGGATCATGCTAGGTAGAGAAGAGATAAACAGCCTCTTCGTATGCACTGCATTGCAATAAAAATGTCACCAGCTTTGCTTTAAAGAAGAGCAAGGCAAGATATATAACTGAAAGACCAATCTTCAAAGGAATGTCAAGTTAGGCCTTGAGGCAACTGTTTTACACTGCACCCTATATATCAAGTTCCAAAACTGTAGCAGATGACATCAATAATTTCATAATGTAATGGTATAAATTAATCTCTTTCAAATCCTTCAAATATATCGTAGCATTCTTAAATGTATTCTGGGTAAAATACAACAACACATATTTCCCCCCCTTAATATTTTTGTTACTCGATATTTTACAAATCATTCTGAATAAAATCCCAAATATACCTCAACATTTTTACTTCCTTATTGTATTTGCTATATCATTGTATTTACTACTATATATCACTGACATATACCATTTTTGTTGTTATTTATTTGTTAAATCATGTCCAACTCTTCACAATCCCATAACATGGCAGTCTCCTCTGCCATGTTATGGGCTCCTCCTCCACTTTTTTCTCCCTCGGTCTTCCCAGTCTCATGTCCCTCCATCAATGACACCACTGACATATACCAAATCTTCTTCCAAACCCACAATCTTTATTATCTAGTTCAGATTATCCTTGACATTATCCTAATTCAATGATTTATGTCTAACGTTGGAAGCAGGAATAGGAAGTGTCTGGAATAATGCACCTTGACAGTGTATTATGTAATTCAGAAACTAGTATATGGCATTTTCTTTTAAGTCACTTTACAATGCTTCTAATGGACCCAGACTAATTTCTGTTCTACATTTGGACTAATATCAAAATCAATATAAGAAAATAATTTCATCAAACTATTTTGCATGTTAGGCAAAAAATATCTATCACAGCTAAAAACTTTTGGAGGCCAAATTAAACAATTCTATCGTTGCTCACACAATATCATTTACCATGGCCGGGTTTTCAGATATTAACTAACTGACCTCCTACACTGTGTGAACACAGCCACATTAAATGCTTATGCAAAGTATCAGGAAGGAAGACAATTTGCCCTTTATTAAGGTGTGATAAATATAAAGAAGATTATACAGGAAAAAATATGCTGCTTTCATTAGCTAATCTAATATGACCTAACTAAAGTATGTCTTTAGGGAAAAGTCTACAAAACAGTTCAAGATCAAATGGTGCCAACCTTGAAACAGACTGCTCCAAACTTACTGGAAGTAATCTGGGCTAGAAACAAAACAGTCTAGACCAGGTACATAAGTAATAATTAGGAAAAGATAAAATGTGGGCAACACAATTTCTAAATATAGAAGATCAAAGGATTCCCTCTCATGCAGCTAGCCGTTCACCTGGCTTGTGTGTAGACAACCACAATTTACTTCAATATCTTACTTGGTGGAACACCATTTGGTGCTTAAAATGTTTTCAGACAAACCTTCAGATTTACAAAATGCATGTGATTTTCACTTTTAGGATTTCTTACCTTCCTCAATATCGTTCCTTAACGAAGCTTCCAGCAGTGCAATACTGGCCTCAAAAGACACCTTCTTGGAGCAGACAACATTCCTCTTTTTCTCATGCTTCCGTTTCTTGTGCTGCATCTCCTTCTCATACTGAGCCCATTTCTTCAGCTGCTGAGTCCTGCGTTTCTGAGAAGCTCGGAGTCGCTCTAGGGTAGGTACTTTATCCAGAAGGTGGAGCTCTGTCAGCAAGTCCATATGGGTGTCCATTTCTTCCACAAATTGGATGATGGGTTCAGCCACACAGCTGCTGAACCTGTAGCCCTGTCTAGGCGACTATGGGACAACTATCTGGCATTAAGAGAACATCCTGAATCATGAGCGGCATTTCTCAGAGTTTGAGGAACACATGGTGGAATCCTGGAAAAAAAAAGAGAAAGAGGGCCAAAAGTGACGATATATCTTGTCCTATATATATATATATATATTTAAAAAAGAACAGGACAAGAGAAAAAGATTCAAAATAATATTTTGCCAAACAGTATACAGATAGTCCTTGATTTACAACCATCCATTTAGTCCCCATTCAGAGTTTTACAATGGCACTGAAACAAGTGACTTATGACCATTTTTCACAGTTATGACCATGGCAGCATCTCCATGGTCGTGTGATCAAAATGAGGACACTTGGCAACTGGCATATATTTATGATGGTTGCAGTGTCCCGAGGTCATGCGGTCACTTTTTGTGACCTTCTGACAAGCAAAGTCAATGAGGAAGCCAGGTTCACTTAACAACCATGTTACTGACTTAACAATTGCACTGGTTCACTTAACTGTGTCAAGAAAAATAGTAAAATGAGGCAAAACTCACTTAACATCTGTCTTGCTTAGCAATAGAAATATTGGGTTGTAAGTTGAGTACTACCTGTACTACTACATTATAGAAAGCAATGAATTTATAGTTCTTATGAAACAAATTAAAATCAAGAAGAACCTTTTTCCAAAAAAGTTGTCCAATATAGTCAGACATCTGGTCAGTCTTTAAATTCTAGCTGGATAAAAGCTAAGGAAAGCTTAATTTTAAAAGACCTTTATGTGCTGTGTTACCTTATGCTAAGAATAATTTTGAATGTTTACTTTATTATATTCATAGCCTATCATGCCAAAATCATAGTCCATAATGAATGTAAACATAAAACCCATGAATATTATTTTAGTCACTAAAATCTAGATCAGAGATCACTGCAAACAGGCTTATCAACATCACTGTGAGAGGCAGAATAATATACTGCTCAAAAAAATAAAGGGAACATTTAACCAACACAATGTAACTCCAAGTCAATTACACTTCTGTGAAATCAAACTGTCCACTTAGGTAGCAACACTGATTGACAATCGATTTCACATGCTCTTGTGCAAATGGAATGGACAAAAGCATAGGCAGTTAGCAAGACATCCCCAATAAAGGAGTGGTTCTGCAGGTGGTGAACACAGACCACTTCTCACTTCCTATGCTTTCTGGCTGATGGTTTGGTCACTTTTGAATGCTGGTGGTGCTTTCACTCTAGTGGTAGCATGAGACAGAGTCTACAACCCACACAAGTGGCTCAGGTAGTTCAGCTCATCCAGGATGGCACATCAATGCAAGCTGTGGCAAGAAGGTTTGCTATGTCTGTCAGCGTAGTGTCCAGAGCATGGAGGCACTACCAGGAGACAGGTCAGTAAATCAGGAGACGTGGAGGAGGCCGTAGGAGGGCAACAACCCAGCATCAGGACCGTTACCTCCACCTTTGTGCAAGGAGGGACAGGAGGAACACTGCCAGAGCCCTGAAAAATGACCTCCAGCGGGCCACAAATGTGCATGTGGCTGCTGAAACAGTCAGAAACAGACTCCATGAGGGTGGTATGAGGGCCCAATGTCCACAGGTGGGGGTTGTGCTTACAGCCCAACACCGTGCAGGTTTGGCATTTGCCAGAGAACACCAGGATTGGCAAATTCGCCACTGGCGCCCTGTGCTCTTCACAGATGAAAGCAGGTTCCCACTGAGCACATGTGACAGACACGACAGGGTCTGGAGACGCTGTGGAGAATGTTCTGCTGCCTGCAACATCCTCCAGCATGACCGGTTTGGCAGTAGGTCAGTAATGGTGTGGGGTGGCATTTCTTTAGGGGGCCACACAGCCCTCCATGTGCTTACCAGAGGTAGCCTGACTGCCATTAGATACCAAGATGAGATCCTCAGACCCCTTGTGAGACCATATGCTGGTGTGGTTGGCCCTGGGTTCCTCCTAATGCACAACAATGCTAGACCTCATGTGGCTGGAGTGTGTCAACAGTTCCTGCAAGTTGAAGGCATTGATGCTATAGACTGGCCCACCCGTTCCCCAGACCTGAATCCAATTGAGCACATCTGGGACATCATGTCTTGCTCCATCCACCAACGCCACATTGCACCACAGACTGTCCAGGAGTTGGGGGATGCTTTAGTCCAGGTGTGGGAGGAGATCCCTCAGGAGACCATCCGCCACTTCATCAGGAGCATGCCCAGGCATTGTAGGGAGGTCATACAGGCACGTGGAGACCACATACACTACTGAGGCTCATTTTGACTTGTTTTAAGGACATAACATCGAAGTTGGATCAGCACCACAGTGTTTTTTTCCACTTTAATTTTGAGTGTAACTCCAAATCCAGACCTCCGTGGGTTGCTAAATTTGATTTCCATTGATAATTTTTGTGTAATTTTGTTGTCAGCACATTCAACTATGTAATGAACAAAGTATTTAATAAGAATATTTCATTCATTCAGATCTAGGATGTCTTATTTTTGTGTTCCCTTTATTTTTTTTTGAGCAGTGTATAAAAATGCAGTAGTTCTGAATGGGGACACTGATAAGATTATAAACATTCATTATTACTATGTATATTGTAAAATATATAGGCAATTGATTTATTCCTGGAATACTTTAAGCTGTTTTAACTTGTGGATAAAAGTTCTGATATAATTATTTTTACTCCCCAAGGAGTCTTCATTGTAAAAACAACTATTAATAGCTAATCTGCAGTCCAAGTGACAAAGAAAATATTTCCTGAAACTGTTGGTCATTGATGCAGCTCTCCAGTTTGAATGAATGACCTTATGTAAATTAATTCAAGACAGGGATGCACGGAGGCTGAAAACAGGGTCCACAGAGGCCTAAAATGAGGCACGCGGAGGTGGTGATAGGTGGCGGCGATGGACAGTGGCAATCCCCGTAGTCTCAAACAGCTGATAAGTGGTGTTTCAGGAGGCCGATTCAACCGCCAATCAGCTGCTTGTGCTAAATCAGGCTGTGCTGAAGCTGAACAGGCTGTTTGCTGTTTGCTGCAAGGAGGCAAATTGCTGGGAAGCAGAGGTAGACTTTTTTTTCTTGTTTTCCTCCCCCAAAGCTAGGTGCGTCTTATAGTCTAAAGCGTCTTATACTGCAAAAAATATGGTACTTCCTTCTTTCCCTACATCAGACAAAATAACAAAGGAGCGTTAGTGCATTTCTTCATATAAAATCAAGGACTAGAGTACTAGCTCTGCAAAGCACCTTGGTTTGTCCTTAGATTGGCCAGGATCCTGTTACTCTGGTCAGCATACACTACTATGGTACCCAGGGGGGGGGGACTCAGTTACTGCAGCATCTCTTTCCAAAATGCCTCATCCTTTGGAAAAGATGTCAAATGGACAATTTTGGAAAAGAAGAGAACAATGCTGCCATAGAGAGACTTACATGATAAAATGAGTCAGGGAAGAAAACAAGGCTGAAAGAAAGCCTTAGGATAGATGGATAGATATTCCTGAAAGCAAAAGCAGAGATGGAATTCTGAAGAATTCAACTGCTACTCAGCAACCCTGGGGGAGAAAACCGACAAGGAGAGTTGATGAAAACCATATATGCAAGAACTGTATCTCTCCCCAAACTATTGTGTTGCTGGGATGATTTATGTAAAGCATGCAGGAAGTTCTTTTTGTTTTTTGCTTTCTGATAGTTATAAAGTACATTTTCATGTGAACTGTTAGAGAGGGGGAGAGGGAGGGGCAGGGAGAGAGAGGGAGGGAGGGAGAAAGAGAGGGGGGAGGGAGGGAGAGAGGGAGAGATCACAAACCTGATTAGAGCAGACTATGGACCTCCAGTTCAGTATTTGGTTTTCATAGAGGCTAAACAGATTTGTTTAGGAAGCCAGCATGCTGGACTTGAAGATGATAAAAAACTTATATTCCTTAAGTACAACATTGCCTCTCATTTCAGGAAGGATAACATTTTATTTATTTGCTTGTTTGTCAAGTGATTATAAGATAACAGGTATAAATATAAACATAGTTATGAATACATGAAATGGATACATATAAGAAAAATAAAAAGAAACATTAGGACAGGGACAGTAGGCACGATTGGTATGCTTATGCACACCCCCTACAGGCCTCTTAGGAAATGGGTGAGGTCAATAGTAGACAGTCTAAGGTTAAAATTTTTGGGGTTTGGGGAAGAAACCACAGAGTCACGTAGAGCAGGGATCCCCAACCTTTTCGACGCCGCGGCCCGGTTCCGGTGTCAGCTGGGCGCCGCGGCCCGGTTCCGGCGTCAGCTGGGCGCCGCCATCTTTTTTGACGAAAAATCACTTCCGGTGGCGTCACGAAGTGATTTTGTCAAATAGGCGCGCAGCGCTTTCGTGAGCTTTTCGGGTAGAAATGGCTTTCTACCGGAAAAGCTCACCAAGCTAGCGCCGCCATCTTTTGAAAAAATTGCTTTTTTACCAAAAAAGATGGCGGCACCCAGCAACCAGCGGCCCGGTAAGGCTTGTTCCGCGGCCCGGTACCGGTCCGCGGACCGGCGGTTGGGGACCCCTGAGGTAGAGTATTCCAGACATTGACTACTCTGTTGCTGAAGTCGTATTTCCTGCAATCAAGTTTGGTGCAATTAACCTTGTCTTTGTATCTATTGTGTGCTCTTGTATTGTTATGGTTGAAGCTGAAGTATTCATTGATAGGTAGGACACTGCAATGTATGATTTTATATACTATACTTAGATCGGACCGAAGGCGGCATAGTTCTAGGTTTTCTAGGTCTAGAATTTCAAGTCTGGTGGCATAAGGTATTCTGCAACGAGTAGAGGAGTGGAGAACTCTTGTAAAATATCTCTGGACTTTCTCAACTGTGTTAATATCAGATACGTAATGTGGGTTCCAGACTGATGAGCTGTATTCAAGTATTGCTCTAGCAAATGTTTTGTATGCTCTAGTTAGTAGTGTGATATTACCAGAGAAAAAACTATGTAGGATTAGGTTAATAACACTTAATGCCTTTTTGGCTATGTAGTTACAGTGGGCTCTAGCACTTAGATGATTAGAGATGAGTATTCCAAGGTCCTTGACAGAGTTTGGATCATCAGCAAGGTCTTGACTATTCAGCTTGTATTTTATTTTCTGATTTTTTTGCCAATATGTAAGACAGAGCATTTAACATACACCTATAATAGATAATAGTTATTGATAGTCTTATTTTTCCTAAATTTATCTGACCTCCTCCCCTTCCATAACTTTTAGAGACTTCTAAAATGGTGATTATCATATGTCCTGGAGTAATAAATTCCACTATGGGAAGAAACACCTTTTTATTTTTTTGCTATGTCCTAAATTACCCATAATTTCATTCTTTTTATGAATGGATAGAGAAGTAGCAGTAAAGAGAGGCAAGGATGCAAAGCTCATTTTACTACTATCAGTTGATATAGTTCAGCACTTTTAAATGCCATTTTAAAAGAACTGAACACAGAAGATCATTTTCACAAGCAAACATCTTGTTCAGTCTGCAATTAATAAAACTAGAAGCAGAATTTCCCACTCTAGACAGACAGACACACACACACACACACACACACACACACACACACGGATCAACCTGTACAAATTATAGTACAATTTGGACTGGACATATAACAAAGCCTGGAATGGTTCTATTTGACTATCCTGAAATCAGATATAATATGCAGACCAACAAAGTAATTATTTCTTTTTGATGAATTTTGTTTTTTTTCAGTTTTATAGAAAAGGTAAAAGAACATAAATAGAAATGTCCTGCTATCACCACAGGAATAGAGTTAAAAACTGCAGAGTTGGAAAGGATATCATTGTTTGACTTGATCAAACCACAACCCCATTTTCACAGCATTCTCCTTATGATAATATTCAGGCCATTAGATTATTTGATAGCAACTATTTCTAGGTAGACTAATAATATAGGCTTATTTTGCTCATGATACTATGCCAGGTTTGTTTCAGCTATGGTTAAATAGCAATAGCATTTGATTTATATACCGTTTCACAGTGCTTTACAGCCCTCTCTGAGCAGTTCTGATAACAATCTGGGTCCTCATTTTACCCACCTCGGAAGGATGGAAGGCTGAGTCAACCTTGAGCCTGGTGAGATTTGAATTGCCAAATTGCAGGCAGCCAGCAGTCAGCAGAAGTAGCCTGCAGTACTGCACTCTAACAACTGTACCAAGGTGGTTCATCCTTGGTGAATCACCTGACCTCTTCAATTGTTACTGCACATAATTTGGTTCCTTATTCAACCGCATGGCATTGTGTCACTTTCCAAATTTGGCTCAATCTCACATCTTATATTCTTTCAATCAGAATTTTGCCAAACAGTTTCTCAAACCCAGCTAACAAGGTCATCCCCCTGTAGTTTTTGTATGCATTCTTGCTATCTTTGTGTAGAGGAACATTAACAACATTCTTCCAACCTTCAGGCCCAAATACAGCCTTCACTCACATGGTAACAAGTCACATATTAAATCAATTAAGCAAGCCATATCCATATTTTAATATTTATCCAGTTGTATTATTAATAACTATTTTCTCACCAATTTTGAACATTCCTACCGTATTTATTACAATATTTTACTGATGATGATCAGAATATTTACAGCATTCATTTAAATTTCACTCTTCAACACAACACAAGCATTCCCATACAAAAGACAAACACTCTAAAACCATTTTTCATTTTGGATTGGCAACAACAGATAAGCATGTCCATGGACAGAAACTGTTTTGGGATTATTATTTTTTTAGATCTTTGTGATCATGCTCAGAACCCAACAATTATTTTGTCTGACACTTCAATTCTATCAAATTATGAATGCTTTGAGTTAATATTTTAATAATAATAATCTTCCAATATCTAAGAGGCTGCCACAAAGAAGGGGGGGGGGGAAATCAGCCTATTTTCTAAAGCACCAAATAAACAATGGATGGAAACTAATCAAGGAGAGAAGCAACCTAGAATTAAGAAGTAATTTCCTGAAAGTTAGAACAATTAATCACTGAAACCACTTGCCTCCAGAAGCTGTGAATGCTCCAACACTGGAAGTTTTTAAAAAGAGATTGGATAACCACTGGTCTGAGCAGGTTTCCTGCCTGAGCAGGGATTGGATTAGAAGACCTCAAAGGTCCCTTCTAACTCTGTTATTTTGTTATTTCTATGACAAAAAGATTTCACTCTTTCCTAAGTGGAAGTCACCAATTGGTACAAAAGAAGGACAAAGTGTTTATTGGTGAAGATATTTCCAGGAATCAGCAAGAAAGGATGTGGGCTCTCAACCAAAACATGCAGCTTTTACTTTTAGCAAATCAGCAATTGCCATCAAGAAGAAATCTCTTTAACCACAAAACGAAGCACTAGCAGCATTGTTCAGAGATAGGCTTGTAACTGCATAGAAATCAATGCAACAGTTGCTTTGAGCAGCAATTGGGAATAGACGGACATGCTGATCCATTAAGAACCTAAACCCTTGAGGGAAAAGCAACTGGCTGGTTTTTTTTCCTCCCCTCAACTTCAGTGCAACAATTCATTAATTAGCACATGACACAGTTCAGAAACTCCATGTGGATATCCACTCTGCTCACTTTTCAAAATGACCTAGTTTCCTTCCTGGAGTAGAAAAAAAAAAGAACAGAAGCAGAATAAAGACATTGCACTTACGTTTTTTGCTTTTTGTACACACTAGCCAGACCTAATTACAGCAGCACTGCAACGTATGCACACCTGTGAAGCAGTGGAAGCCAATGGATTGGTCAGCACTTTCTCCCCCTACCCACCCACAGCTCTTCTCTACCCACCAGATCTGTTTCCATGAAGCAGCAGCCAATCACTTTTGAGTTATGCTGAGAACATCCTGCAAGCTACAAAGCACTTACTACAAACACAGAAAGGAGAACATCAACTACCTAGGTGGCCAGTTACAGAGGAAGAAAATTGGCAAGATCAGGCCATTCTATTGTGACAGGGTTCACAATTTTCAGGGGCACAATAATCTGGAAAGGACTCCAGAGGCAAAAATGGAAACGTCAGGCATTTTCCAGCTCCCTTTAATTAACAGGAAACCAAACCAATTCTAGCTAACCTTTATGTGAAAAAATATCACTTATGTCCCCCAGTACTGATTTGCATGCTGAAATTGTACATTTGCCTTTTCACTTATTTCCCTCATGGTTAAATATACTATCTATTTTAATAGAATCGAAGTATACTTGGTATTGTTTATTGGTACAATTAAAATTTGTTTTTCCAATTTATCTCTTTTTTACAGAGTTATCATTTATACTTTACTTACTATCAATGTTATTTTTATTACACTAAAATGTAAGCTGTGATTAATTCTATTCTGTATTTTGCTGCTATTGTCATTCTCATCTTCTTTTGCTTTTTGTATCAGTTTCATATGCAGACTATTCTTCACATGATCTAAGTAGTGGCTCTCAACCTTTTCTTCATCGAGCACCCCCTTTAAATAACTTGTGTGGCCATGGACCACTAAGATTTAAGATTCAAATTGCAACATTTCTTCAAGTTTTTGCAGACACTCTGTGATGACATTACACCTATCCCCTGGGGTCCATGGACCATAGGTTGAGAAACACTGTTCTTTCCTGATTTATATAATTCCTCTGGGATTTCTTTTCTAATTTTGCTATATCAAACAATTGCACACTTTGTAGAACAGGTTGAAACTAAATATTCTTTGATCAAATACTGAAGTTTCTACCCTGTTTCACTTGCTTGATCCAATGGACATTTTTCTCCCTAAGCATTCTAGGATAAGAGGAATGAGGTGCACAAATCAGATTAGAAACTGTAAAGCAAATTATATATACAACATGCCTCTCTTGCTGATATGGGATGCTTACTATGATAGCCACTGACAAGAGCCACGTACAACTAATTTTGTTTCCTTTATTCCTTAAAAAATATTTATTCCTTTATTCCAAAATTATTCCTTAATTTTGTGATGCAATATGGAGATGGAGATTCAGAGCAAAAGAGTAACATTCCATTTCATCTGCTTTTTCTCCCCAGTCTATCACTGTCTCTCATTCTTGTACCAGAGAGGCAATCTGGTGTAGCAATTAAGGCATCAGACCAGGTCAAGGAAGACCCAGGGCCTAACTCCCACCTGATTGGGAACTTTATTTATTTATTTATTTTTTTAAACAAGTTTTATTAATTTTCAAAACACACAAGTCATCATTATCCATTACATGTTTAGACCTTTTTCCATTATAAATTTAACAAGTCAGATAAACTATAATTCTGTTTTAAACCATTTCCATATAAATATACAAAAACCTCTTATCCAATTTCTCTTTATTTCTCTTTACTCTTATTCAATTTTATTATTATTATTTCATCTATTTCTTTCTGACTTAGTTACCATTATTCTCATTCTATATTTCTACAAGGTTTTATTAATTCTCCCCCCCCAAAAAAAACATATACACACACACACAAAACATAAAAAAAATCTTTTTGGAAAGTAACTTGGACCCAGGTGTCTCTCTCTTCATGGACTTCAATTATATTCGTGCTCATCTTACATATCATTACTTATTTTATTTACCATTCTAAGTCTTCTATATTAACTTCTCCACATATTTCACTCTTCTTAATTCTATCTTAATTAATCATCTTAATTTGAGTCATTATATTTGTATCTTTTGTCCATTCTTTATTGTCCCTTTGTCTCGTTCCTTATAAAAAAAAAAAGAAATTTCTCCTGAAATCACTAATCAGAGTATGATGCCTTTCTATCTCCCCACTAAATTAATCAAATTAACCTTTAAAATAACGCCCAATACCCAATCCGATTTTGCTTGGTACATTCTATCTGAATAGTACATCCAGAATAATTAAATACATAGTTAAACAATAGATCTAAATATTAAAAACAAATACTATAATAGAAATTTTATAATAACATCAATACCATAATCTTATTAAACTCTTTAATTAAAACTCAATATTCTAAACCTCCCCTCATATTATTAAATTTTAAAACCAATCATTATTAAACATTTCAACATTTTAATCTCTTATCAACTCATAAACCATTTAAGTTTTCTATTTCTAATACAATACTACAATATCATCTTCTGTACCTTGCAAAATCTCTTTGAAGAAATTATACTTTATCCTTTATCCCTAAAAAAGATTCCTTTTTTCCCATTTAATTTCAAAACTTTGTAGCTTTTCTCCACCTTTTCCCTTTCTTTCTTCTCCCAACAAACCTTTCTACCCCCCCTTCTTCTAGCCTCTGCCTTACTGGCTTCCCTTCTCTGTCGTATTCCTTTTCCCTTTTGTTTACTATCATTATATTGATTTTGCACCTTATTTTTCCCTTTCTTAAGTGTTTTTTTAAATCTTAAGTCCTTTATTTCTCTTCCTTTCCCTCTTCCTTCTTTCTTGGTCAAGTTCTGAAATTTATTAAAAATGGCTTCCTCTCCTTCTTCTTCTTCTGCTGTCTTCATCTGTTGTAATGTTTGTTGATAGTTAATAAGCGCCATTTCTTAAAAAAGGAAGGCTTCTTTCAAACCAGCTTTACCATTTTTTTTTTTTTGCTTGTTCATAATCTTTTCTCAGTTCCTCAATAGAAAGAGCCATTATAAATCTTTTCTTTTCTTTTCCCCTTCTTTCTTCTTACAACAACCAGAATATTCCAAAGAAAAAATAAAACAGTCCCAAAGTTATCAATCAGTCCAAACCAAGGCAGAGTTCTCACTCTCTCCTCCTAGGGTAGTATCAATCAGAGAAAAAGAAAGTCCAAATCTGTTTCTTAAAATCTTATTGCAATATATTTTAGTCTTCAAATCCTTAAGGCATCTCCTCCAACAAAGTCTTAGCATACAAATATTTTTTTTTTAGTCCTCTCTCTTCCCACTCATCGCTTAAAGCCAGTTTTCACCTAAAAAAAATAGGTTTCTTAATATTCACTTATTTATTCCGTAGGAAAAGAGGGTAAGCTTTCCTTTCAGCACCATCAAACTGCCGCTTTTTCCTCTTCTAGAAGGTATCATTCAGAAAGTCATACTTTTCAGGAATTTTGTTAAATATGTCTTAGAGTCCTAGGAACCAAGAAAAACTTTCTCCTTTCGAAAACTTTCTCCACTTCCTCCTGCGCATTCTTACCCGGCTGCCAGCTTCTTTGTGGCGAGCCATTACGGACCGCCGCTGCAACGTCTTGGGAAAAGGGGTTCTGCCGACCGGGAGGGGGTCTGCAACACCCCAAACCCCTCTCCGGATCCCCTACCTTCAGCTGCCCCTGCAGGGCAGCCTAGCTCCGCACCCGTCCGGATCGGAGCCCCAAAAGCGGCTAGCGCAGCAGGGATCGCGCAGTTTCGCGTATCCCTGCCGCTCGCGAAGTCGACAAACCGGAAGTTTTCTGATTGGGAACTTTATTAATGACTTGGTGTAGGGGGTAAGGACAGAGATATGCAGAAAATATTGCTAAGGCAAGAGGAGCTAAAGAATTTTTTTTAAATTCCAGGACCACGTGATAACATTGAAGCAGCTCAACTGAACACACCCCTGATTCACTGGCCTATGAGAAGGAAGAGAGAAGGTACAGCACAATCAGTCTTGCACTTAGTGGTGGAGCTGACAGAGTATCAAAAAGTTCTGATTTTGGTCCATCACTGTAGAGAGTAAGGAAAATGACCTTAATGGACTTATGCAAACTCCACTGCCAAGGCAACAAGGGGTGAAACCAGTGTGGAGTGTCCTGGTAACATTCGGAAGTGGCTCTGACAGACACTTCCCTAATTCATTGAATTATAAGGAGAAAGAAGTGGCACTATACAACCAGCCTTGCAAGATTCTGTGATTAAAACCAACCTTAACCAAAGTAGTTTTATCCTTTTTGTAGAGTTGATTTCCTGGTCTGATCTACTTAATGGGGCAAACACTTGGATCAAATATTTTCCCTCACTCTAACCTACTTCACAAGCAAAAAAAAGGTCAAGATTGTGAACTTCAGCTATGCATTCAAAACCTTGCTTTCTTTTTATGTGTACATGCAAAACAAAGGGTAGGGTTTTGGTTGCATAGTGGTAGCCATCCTGAGAGGTTTGTTTTTACTCCCCTATGAATATTTCTGCTCACAGAATTGTTATTTTAAACCTGCCTTGGATGTCAGTCTAACATCCTTAAAGGAAAAGTGAGATAACAAGTAATGGAATATATTTCAATGTACTCAATGGAATATATTTCTACATACTGTCTTTCTTTTCTTTTTTTAAATAAAGTTTTATTTGGGTTTTCACACATACAAAATACAAGTAAAACATCTTTTTTGAAAATAGCATGGTCCCGGGTTGAACTTCTTTATACAGACACAAAACTCAATTTCATGCTCCTTTTTGTATTCTATTCCATATCTTATACTATTTTACGTTTTCTATATAGTTTTTCCCCTCTTTTAATTTTCTTGATTTTAATTTGATTATCTCATCTCAATTCAAATCATTATATTTATACTTTTGTCTGTTCAGTTTCAATTTCATATTATCTTTTCTCATTAAACAAGTTTTCTTCTGTAGTTACTAATTGGAGTATGACACCTTTATATCTTTTAATTACATCCATTCAACTCTTATTTAAACTTCAATATATACCTTAAGGTTATGACCTTCAATATAATACATAATACATAACTTCCAATCAAATTCTGCTTGGTACATTCTTATAATACACACTATATTCTTTAAAAAAAAAGATTGTAAATATATGTAATTATAAACCCTCATTCCGTTCCAGTTCAGTTCTATCATTAATAATCATTAAAATCTTAACATCTTTAACACTTCTTTTCAATTAAATATCATACTTCCTTAAAAACACATATAATCTCCATAATTAATTTTTCCCTTATTTCTCTTCACGTTTTATAAATCATTAAATATACCTTTTATTACATTTACGATAGCTATTTTAGCAGACATTTTAATCATACATTGTTTCATATTTTCTAAAATTATTTCTATTTCTAATATAACCATACTATCTTATGTACCTTTGCAGAATCCCTTTTTCCATTAAATTTTCACCCATTATCTCTAAATAGGCCCTGTTTCTCTGTATTTTGTTTCTGTCCTTTATGACTTCTTTTCCTTTCTTTCTTCCCTCTCATCTTCTCCCTCCCCTTTTTACCCCCTTGTCTCTCTACTTCTAATTCTCTCTTCTGCTCCCTTCTGATTTTATACTTATTTTTCACTCTATTTTTTTTTTTTTTTTGGAGTTGTTTTTCCCAATCTTAAACTTTCCATTCTCTTTCCCCCCCTTTCCTCCCCCCCCCATCTAAGATTACTTGTTCATTAAAGATGGCTTCTTCTTTGTCGCAATCTTCTTATTCTGCAGGCATTTCTTGTTGTTTCTCATAATTCCAAATCTCCATTTCTAAAAACTGAAATACGAAGCCAAAAGAACCTATCCCTTCTTGTTTATCTTCTTTGTACTTTTTAAGTTCCATTTTCAGTTCTTCTAAAAGTGGAGCCATTTTAAACAGTTTTAAACAACCACCTGATTGATTTTAGTCATTCAAAACAATAACCAAGAATCCGGAAATCATCAAGTAATCCAGATAGTCCCGAGTTATATCTTCTTATTTCTTTTTCGACTTTCTCTTCCTGGGGTTTTTGTTGCGATATTTCAGTTAGAATGTATCTTTTGGAAGTCTTGTTGAGATTTTGCTATGTTCTTTTTTAATTCCAGGCAGTCTCCACCCTTCCAGATCCTGCCCTTTTATTCTTCCTCTCTCCTTTCCTGTTTTCAAAAGCTTTTAATTATCCAGAAATCTTTATTATCCCTTTGACTTTTTATTTTCAGCATTAAATGCCTATTGATGTCAAATTAGGTTTTTTTCCAATTTCTTACTTAAGTCTCTTAGCTGTCAGTATAGGAAAAGGAGAAAAAAAACCAAATCTTTTCCCTTTTCTCTCTCCTTCGCAGCTTAAAAAACCTTCTTAGGGAACAATGTTATTGTTTTTTAATAGTTTCAATTCCAGGGTACCTTATTTGTTGCTTTTTGCTGTTTGATCCGGTCAACCAAAACTTTCTCCTCTTATCTTCCTCCTGCACATTCTTTTCTGGTCGAGTTCTTCTTTGTGGTGGCCATTTCTGACCACCGCTGCAACCGCCTTCGGGAAAGGGAGTAATGGCCAGCTGGGGAGGAGAGATGCGGCTCTCCTCAACCCTGCAGGCAGTCTCCCCCCTCTTCACCACCTCTACGGGGTGGCTTAGCCCCGAAACCAGCCGGCTCGGGGCGCTCCAGCGGTGAGCACGGATCAAAGCCTCGCAGAGATGAGGTTTCGGTCTGTCGCTGAAGAAGCTCAAACCGGAAGTCCCCATACTGTCTCTTAATGCTATTAATCTAAGTCCATTTCTACAGCAATTACTGTCACTGAAATGTATAAAATTTATTTCTAATTAATTGTAGAATAATCCAGTAGATTATACACTTTAGATGACTGGTAACATGAACCCAGTGAAATAACGTTTATAATACAGCCACTTGGCTCTACTATTCAATTTCCTTTTCCCTGCCTTTCTCATTATATAATTATCACTATTAACAAATTATGGCTCTGACTATATATGAACCTGAATTAGTTATCCATTACTAAAAAGAACCTGTTTTATAGAAAATCTTGGAGGAAGAACAGTACAAGCACAGATGAAAAGCAGACAACTTGTTTTCTATTTAACAATTTTTCTCAGCCACCATCATTAATCAGACATTGTAGCTTCTATACAAAGTGGCATTTATATCCACTTGAATGCACATGATCACTGATTAATGAATAATTTGTTGTTCAGAAAATCACATTTTTAAACTGTTAATTTCCAAAAGGACTCAGTGACTGCTTCAGGCAATGCCCTCAGTACTAAGCACCTTTTTCAGAAGGAACAATTCTGATTTTAATAGCCTAGCTGAACTCCATGTTTCTAATATTCCACTAAGTAATTATCTGACTATCCACAAGCCTGGCTGGTGAAATCCATTCAAACCTAACATGAACTCCCAGATATGACTTTAAAGAGAAGGAGGAAAGAAAGATAATTCTGAAAGAAAAGGTCTGGTGTCAGCTTGGGAAAAAAGCTATTATCAGAGAAGGCAGCAGCAACTAGTATTTGATCAACTTAATTAAATATACCTTCAATTATTGTGAGTACTTCTCTCTGCCCCAAGAATTCTATAAAATGAAAATTGGCAAGATGCTATAACATTTCTTGTACAGGGAGCCCTTAATGGCAGTCTGGAATTAAAACAATTCTGGAATGGGTGGTTTATAAAGCACTACTGGACATTTCAAATTTTTTGCAGCAGTACCCTTGCCATGACCCGTGACATGAGCGCGATCTGGGTTCTTGGCAACCGTTTGCACTTACAACCAGTTAGCAAGTGCCTTGTGATCATGTGGTTGCCATTTGCAATATTCTCTACTGGCTTTCAACAAAAACTCAGTGGGGAAACCAATAGGGAAGGTAGCAAGCTTTTGCCTCCTGCCGAGAAGACTCTCATCTCTGAAGGCTGAAAGGTTTTGCTTCTATTCTTGCTGAAATCATTCGACAGGTAACTCTATCAGCCAATGCTAAGATTAATGGGAACCAACATTCAAGCAGAGTAGAGAGCCAGCTTGCTTTCTGTTTGTTGTTCTGAAAAAGGTCCACGGGAGGAATTCCCTCTAAAGGTTTTCTGCAATAGACAGAAATGGGAAGCCAAACACTGTGTCACCTAAGAAGCTTGAAACTAATTAGTTGTCAAATCCATAACCACTGTACCATATTTATAAAACCACAATCCATTTTCTGTTCAGGGGATCAATTTCCAGAAAATTACCCTCAGAGTGCCCAGATAACATAATCTAAGAGGGCAGCAAATCATATTTTGCACATCCTTGCCTAATGCATGTATAATAAAATTCCAAAGAACAAGAAAACTTTTGAAAAAATGCAAGATAGATTTCAGTAGAGTATTACATTCAATGAAGGACAGTTTATTACAGTAGTTAAGGCACGAGGCTTGAAATAGTGAAAATGTGAGTTCTCTAGTCCTGTGTTAGGCCCAAACCTAGCTGGATGATTGTGAGCCAGTCACTCTCTCTTAGCTCTAGAAACGAGGCAATGGCAAACCAACTCTGAAATCTTGCCAAGAAAACTGCAGGCATTTGTCCAAACAATCATCAGGAATCAAAGACTGACTCGTTTTAAGATATAAAACACTTGTATCATAACTGGTCAAGAAGCACAGGTCAAATTAGCTGAGTGGAAGAACCTGAGTAGAACCTATGGAGTGATAAAATCTGACAGATCCTGGGATGGTCTTGGGGGGTTGGCACACCTTGCTGATTTCCTCCCTTAGTATTGCCAATTTATGTCAGGGTGCACTGATTGTAAGGTTGACAAATGTACAGGGCACCCTTTCAACCATGCCAAAATCTTTTTTTAAAAAAAAGTAGCATGCAATACCTACAGGCAGGTGCTTTGGAACCAGTCTATCCTGCTTTAGGAAATGGAAACTGTAGTCCCTACCATAATCTTTTACCTCAATAACTGGTATGCTCTTAACACTCATGCCAAATATTAAAGGACAAATCGCCAAACGCTGGAAACACCTGTTTCCTTGTAGCTGTCAACTAACTAAATAAATAAAACTTGGAGGACCCTTGTAATCATCATGGGAACAGGTTTATGTAACAGTCTTTCCACTGTTGCAAAAAACCACAAATAAACTGAATGGAAGATTCATTATTTTCCACATTCGTAAGAGAAACCAGGTTGCTAAGTAGCTTCTGGTCTTCATTTCTAAATATATATATATATTGCCAGAATGACATGGCTTTCTTCTCTGTGGCTAAATCTTGTCCCCAGGAATGTGTGAGTAAAATAATCACATTAAGACAGTATGATCATACAGTGTACTTCCCATAGTAATCTGTAGCTTGTAAGTTTAATACACTAATTTGATTGCTTTCTATGCAATATCACTTCACCATCTATACCTATGATGGTGAACCTATGACACAATTGTCATAGGTGACACACCACAACATTTTGGGTGACATACCAACATTCATCAATGCCCAATGCACATGATCTGCAAAGGCTGTGGAGAGCATGTGAGAATGGGGTGTGTTCTCGCATGGCCCCTGGACCTTCAACAGTCATGCGAGAGGGCTGTGCTCTCAAGCAGTCTCCAGAAACCCTGAAAATCACACAAGATTGAGGAGTTTCTCAGAAAGTGCAGAGGCCATGGAAGAGCCTTCTCCAAAGCTATTTCAAGAACAAGGGCCTCATGTGACCCAGAGCTGCCTCAGGTACACCACATGGGCCTGTCAACAGAAAGAGAACATTGCCTGAAGGTGAGTGGATTGCGACATATCCTGGGGATCACACGCATGATTGGACTGTGATTTTTTTTTAAATAAATGAATATCTAAAAAAAACTTTTTTGTTTTGGGTGGGGGGCAAACTAGCAGAATCAAGTAAGGTATTTTCCAAAATTTTAACATGGCAAGTCCAAAATAATTCACCATCACTGACCTATATTTTAAGAGAATAGTTTTAATTTTATACAACTGAGCATTTTTAATGCAAGAAAATAACTGTGCTGTTTTAGTAAAAATAAAGTATATATGGAAACTCTATCAAAAAAAGCAAGAAGCTGGAAAATGTGACTGGAACTTATTCTTTTTGAAAATATACATCATGCTGTATAAATTCAGGCACTGTGGTTTGCAGACCATAATTTATACATTTATTTTAATTTTGTCTCAAATTGTATTTACCGGTTTCTTAAGGCAGATTTATATATGCTTAGAGATCACTCTTGGGCACATTTCTTATATTGATCTAAGATTGCAACAAAGTAACTGACCGAATTACCATGTTATGCTAAATAAAACAATATTTGAAGAGTGTTTTACTACGGAATGTGAACCCAGCTTCTTCTGATGCATCTTTGTAAAAAATTCTGAAGACATCTGAACTAACATCCATTTATGGCCTTTAAACATATGGGGCAGCATATGCAAAGTAAGAGGAAAGGCTGTAAGTCACTGACAGAGCATAGAGTTTGCATGCAGAAGCTCTCTAGTTATAGCTCATGTTTCAAGCCAGTTCTCATTGACAATGCTTAGTTAAACAGACCAGTTTCTTAAACTCCTTTGGAGCACTTGGTCTGCTACCAAGATGCCTCATGTAATCAAGTCAAGTTATTGTATTCTAAAAGGTGTGTACAGAAATGCTGCCAATTGCCAAATCAAATCCACAAATCATTATAATTATTGTTTTAAAAACAACTGGATAGCTTGGGAACACTGACAGTACAGAACAGCGTGCAGCAGAACTCTTCAATTTCAATTTAGAGCTGGAAATGTCTCTGTGATGATCTATCATCAGTCAACCTGAACTGTACTGGCAAAGAATAGTTGATGTTCTGCATTAGACAGAAAGCTTACATTTTCTTAAATTTGTCTTGTTATAGCCAAATTGGTGGCTCCAGTTCATCTCCTTTTTGTAAAAGTATCATGAAGCAAAAGAGATGACCATTATTTCAAGGAGATCCAGCAACACGGTATAGGGAAAGTCCTCTAGAAGTATAAGATTATGGCACACATAAGAAGGAAGATTGTGGCACATATCTTAACAGTGTCATATCAGATCTTCCAACCTTGAAACAGAGCCAATTATCTGGAAGCAAAATCTTTAGGTCTATTACCAATAGGAAATTCCATTAATTAATAACATGTCTTTCATCCAGATTTCTCAATACTGTTTTGGCATAAGTAATTTATAATTAAGAAGAAAGCTACATATTGCAGAGCTGCGGAATCAAGCAAATTGATCAAAGCCAAGTACTGATCTATAAAATGTGACCTGAGACAAGATGAAAACCAAGCATTCACAAGCATACTCCCTTAACCCAAGGAGAAAAACACTGTTCCAGTTTTCCCAAGATAAAAGCTTTTGCGAAGGAAGTTTGTTTTTCTCTCTTATCATTAGGAATTCAGTGTTTTGGGACAATAACTCCAGTTTGTCAACCTCTAATCAGAAATGCCCAAGAAACTTGTTTTTGAACAATAGCTGTTAGTGGAAAACAATGTGCAAAGCTGCTTTCCCCCCATCACCCCCACCCCAAGTTGAGCACTCTTGAGATAGATTAGATGGAAAGTGATGGAAACTTAGGAAAGTGTTTCTTGTAAACTGATTGTCATACAGAATGTTAAGCTTCGTACATATCACATTATGCTCTTTGTTTAAAGATCAGTTTGTCAATGAATTAAAATTATGTCTGAAGCATGACACTATACCATAGTTTATTCAAAACTACCACCCAATGGCCTGGTTCAGACATAACCTTATTTCATGGGCAAATTGATCACATTATGGCTTAAAGCAATACAGAAATCCAGCAACAACTTATACAGGACTTCTTACAACAGTAAAGTCATTCCCACATAATAGAGGTTCCTCAACAACTTACATGAGTTTTGGGAAAGCTTCCAAGAACAATTATTCTAGCACTGAAGCTGTTGTAAAATAAGATTAATAAAACTGCAGTACACTGACTTTTTCCCCTGCAGCAGCACTCACAGAAAAATTTGCAAAGAATATCTTATCCCGGCTTGACCTAAAATGCAATTCTAAATCTGAAAACTAACCAACATGAAGAATGCAAGGCCTAAACATAAACACCATTGTTCTCTGCAAAATAGATCTGTCTTTGTATATACTATACTGTTTTAATAAATTCAGAATCTAAAGTCTTTTTTTTTTTTTTTTTTGATACCTATGAAAATCTCAAAAGCAGCCCTTTGGGATACAGAATACACATTTACCTTCCTTGCCTTTTTGAAAATATTACACAATGTTTTGATACATACTAATCAATATTTACCTAATTATATTTTGTTTATATTAAAGCTAGAGTTGAAGATATTCTCCTTTGTGTTACATTTCTCAAATAAAAAACTGCTTCTTTTTCAAGCCAGAGTAATTTTATTACCTATCCCCAAAGCAGTAAATTAATTTTTCAATGCTATCCGAAGTTGCCTTGTCAACAACTGGCACCTATCCAAGGAATAATTTTCTAAACCATAAGAATTTTCAGCCAAAGTGTCTCTAGTTACTATTCTATTGTGATTACTAAAACATTTCTAACCTACCTAGCACCTTCTAGTGTGCTATGCAACATTTTCTATCATCCCCAATAATCAAGGGTCAGTTTCCCAAAATGTATTTATTCACTTTTTTTATTAGGAGGCTTTACAATCCAGAACAATACCCAGCAATAAAAAGCAACATTAGAAAAAAAAACAATACAAATTTACAAGTTAATCATTGCTACAGGCAGAGTATAGCCTATAGCAACAGGGAAGTTGAAACAACACAGCTTTTACCGTAGTTGCTAGTGGAAGTCTAACAGAACTGTGCCACATCTGGAGGAAGTGTGTTCCAAAGAGTTGGGGGCTAAGATGGAAAAAAAATCTTCTGCCTGAACGGTTGTGGATGTATTTCTTGCAGACACTTTCCAGATGACCGAACCAGGCAGGCAAATTCATTTCTGACAATCAATGTTCAATATATCCCACTGTTAGGTCAAAAAAGGGCTCTAAAGTTAATTACCAGCACTTTGGCTATTAAAGATATTCTGTTCCAATGACACCTGCATGCCAAGGGATCTATCTGTCCAGTTCATGGTTAGACTAAAGATATCAGAATGTGAATAATTTTCTGGAAACTTTAGAGTCATAAAAAGCAAAACAAAAATATGAGTGCAGCTTTATATGCAGAGCCTCCCATAGAAATATCCAGGGTTAAAAGGTCCAACAGAAGGTAATTTTTTTAGCTCGAAATCTGGGAATCTCTGATTTTTTTTCAACAAGTCCTACATTGAAGAATCAAAATAGGTGATAGCAGTGTATTAGTATCATAAATACAAATAGGAGTGTATTGGTGGACAAATCTAGCGTTAAAGTTTTCTAGCCAAGGCAGCTTCTTTAATCTACGCTTCTATCCTAGAGCTGAGTAATTGAGCTGCACACTGAAATGACACTTAAGCCCCAGGAAAAGGAATCCTGAAGCTACTGCAGCTGTTGCAGTTCAAGTTCACCAGATGCAATAGATCTGGGGAGGCAATCGTCCTTGTTGCTAGGCCCTGCTTTTTTTTGGCTCCTCACTTCCACTCCTGCATTGAAGAGCATAGAGCAGGGGTCTCCAAACTTGGCAACCTTAGGACTTGTGGACTTCAATTCCCAGAATTCTCCAGCCAGCTTTGCTGGCATGTTTTAAAGTTGTCACGGTTGGAGACCCCTGGCATAGAGCACTAAGCTTTATTTTAATTGAGTCTACAAACCGAAACATTGCCTATAAATTTATAATACCAACTCCTCTCAATTGGCTCTAGGTAGATATAAATAGGTAAAAATTAAAAAAGAAAAAGCACCATAAAACACCATACACTGTAAATTTGTATGCATGTTTCTTATCTCAAAATGAAAAGCAGTTTGAAGTAACGTGGGAATCTGAAAGGTGAATGGTGACAGAAAAGCTTTTTGCCTATTCTCAGGGGCAACTGTAGGCTAGAAACCAGGAGACAGTGAATTCTAGTTCTGCCTTAGGAATGAAACCAGCTGGGTGACCTTGGACTAATCATTCGGTCTCCACTTTAGGATCAAAAATGTTTACCAAGAGCAAGGTAGATAGACTCAAGTATAGTAGCAACGTATGCATCATTAGAAGTCCAGAAGAACCAGGTTGGAGATCCTACTATTGACTTAACAGCACATAATCATAATCAATTAAGTTTAGTCTATACATTTACATATAGATTACATGTATATATGGGCAGGTAGTAATTTTTTGGTGCACGTTTGAGTGACACTTGTACTTTTTGATAATGCTTAAATAACCATTATACAACTACTTAAGCACTTATTTATTTAGAAACAGCAATCTATGATCAACTGTTAGTTTTTTCGTGTTTTGAATACTTAGAAACAGCCTTCATTCATTAATTTTAAAAAGTGCTATGAACAGGCAACCCCTGGATACCATTAATTTAAGCCAAGTATCTAGACAACGTTCACATTATTTGCAGATATTGGATATCTTCTGTTATCTAGTCAGACAGTAGCTACAATATACAATGAATGACTAACAAAGGATGACACTGTTCCGGACTAGCAGGCTTGAAAGCCTGCATTCGGATTGGTCCACTAACAGCGGGTCGTGATTGGTCGCTCCAGACTGATCCGATTGGCTAGTTAACGGGCTGCCGCGATTGGGCAAACCAAGCGTGGCAAGCTCAAATCAATGTCATTGGCCGCTTAGCCGCAGCCAGCTCTATAAAAGGGGCCGCTGCGGCTAGGATATTTCGCTCAGATCTGAAGTCACTAATAAAGAGCTGTTGTTGCTATCTGAGTCTCGTCTCCGTTCTTGGACCCATCCTTCCAGACCTAACACTGGTGACGAGGATGGGATGCAGAGACAGCACAGCTGACTGAGCACTCGCAGAAGATTGACAGAGCACGTGGCTGACAGCGCGCAGACGTCGGCAGAATGGCCAGCAGCACTATACCACCCGCCCCGTTCGATCCAGCCAGCGAGGACTGGGACTCATATATGGACAAGTTTCAAATGTTCCTAGAGTCCAACAATCTGAAGGATGCCACTCCCAGCAAAAAACGAGTTTTCCTGACGCATTGCGGACCCGCCGTCTTTAAGATGGCCAAAGCACTTGCACGAATGCGCCGGGCAAATGGGGCCAGCCGCCAACCCACCGATATGGCGACGCCATCAGAGAAATACACGTCAGCCACCCATCATGAAGACATCGAATCCTCATCGGATAGTGAAGAGGAAGAAGTCCACAGACTCCGGTCAGAACGCGAGCAACGAGACCGGCGGGGTCGTAAATCGAACTTCCAATGCGCCGGGTGCGGTGGGAACCACCCACGATCCGAATGCAGATTCCTAGACGCCATCTGTCATTTTTGTGAAAAATGAGGGCATATTGCTAAAGTATGCCGGAACAAAAGAGGTTCCAGCCCCAGATGGAGAGAAAACAGTCCCAGAAAAACCGATGGCACCCCCCACCACAAATCGGGACCGCCCAAACAACCAGTGGAACCAGTACAACAGACCCCGGAAGTTTACTGGCGCACCCAGACGGGAAGAAGCACATCAGACTATCACCATCGGCCATGCTTCATCCTTGGACACCAAAAAAATCCGTGTAGAGGTCACCATCGAAAATCAACTGTGCATCATGGAAGTGGACTCCGGGTCTTCCCTATCCATGGTCTCCTGGAAAACCCTAAAGCAGCTAATTCCCAACATCCGCCGCCGAGACCTCAGCAACCAGAGACTCATATTAAAGGACTACCAGGGCAACCGGATTCCGGTCGCTGGCACCAGTCATTTCCAGGTCTCCTTCAAGGACCACACTGCAATACTACCACTCACCATCGTTGATAGAGACCGACCCAGCCTACTGGGTCTACAGTGGTTCACGCCATTAGGAATCAGAATGGCAGGCATCAACCATACTGAAGATGAAGACTGGGAAGCGGCCCTCGTCCAGGACTTCCAAGAAGTCTTCAGTGAAAATCTAGGCAAGTACAAGGGGGCCCCTATCTCCTTTAACCTCCGCCCTGACATCGCGCCCATTCACCTAAAACCACACCGAGTCCCTTTTGCTCTCAAACCCAAAATTGACAAGCAACTGGACAAACTAATTGCACAAGGAGTGTTAGAACCCATTGATCATGCCCGATGGGAGACCCCAATTGTAACTCCCATAAAACCTGACGGGTCTTTGAGAATCTGTGGGGATTACAAGGCCACCCTCAACCACGCGTTACAGCAGAGCGCCTATCCGGTACCAGTGGTCCAGCATCTCCTACACTCACTTGGGGGTGGCAGAATATTCGCAAAGCTTGACCTGGCCCAAGCTTATCAACAGTTGCCAGTAGATGCCGAAACTACCAAAGCCCAAACCATAGTTACACACAGAGGCGCGTTCAAATGTAACAGGCTCCAGTTTGGAGTAAGCGTAGCACCAGGCATCTTCCAAAGTCTGATGGAGAGGTTGTTGCAAGGCATTAAAGGGGTCATGCCCTACTTCGACGACATGTTAATAGCCGCCCCAACAAGGAGTCAGTTAGAGAAACGGCTAAGGACAGTCCTACAAAAGTTCCAAGACGCTGGCCTCAAGGTAAAAAAGGAAAAGTGCCAATTATGCACTGAAAGGGTTGAATTTCTTGGTTACCTCCTTGACAAACAAGGAATTCACCCTACAGAAAAGAAATTGGCAGCCATCAAAAATGCCCCGAGACCA
This sequence comes from Notechis scutatus, assembly GCF_049901735.1. Lineage (NCBI taxonomy): Eukaryota > Metazoa > Chordata > Lepidosauria > Squamata > Elapidae > Notechis > Notechis scutatus. Next base: position 29,053,651 of record NC_142011.1, read on the forward strand.
AAAAACAAAACAGACCTTCAAGCCTTCCTGGGACTCATTAACTTTTATAAAATTTTCCTACCCCAGAAGGCAACCGTCGCTGAACCCCTTCATAGACTCCTCGATAAAAAGGCTTCCTGGATTTGGGGACGACGGGAGGAACATGCCTTTCAACAAGTAAAGGACCTTTTAACTTCGGATTCAGTGCTCATCCAATATAATGAAACACTTCCATTAACTGTGACTTGTGACGCCTCACCTTTTGGGGTAGGAGCCATCCTGAGCCACGTCCTACCAAACGGTACAGAGGCGCCTATTGCATTTTTTTTCAAGAACTTTGTCAAAAACAGAAAGGAACTATAGTCACCTAGACAAGGAAGCCCTCGCCATTGTATCTGCAATCAAAAGGTTCCACGAGTATGTGTATGGGAGATCATTTTCCATCGTCACAGATCATAAACCATTACTGGGCATCCTGGCGGGCGACAAACCTACTCCACATATTCTATCCCCTAGAATGACATGATGGTCGAAGTTCCTAGCCGCCTACGATTATCAATTGAGACATCGCCCGGGGAAAACCATCCCCCACGCAGACGCTTTGAGCCGCTCTCCACTACCGGAACTGCAAGATGACCCGGCTCCCACACTACCAATACTACAAATTGAGACAATTCCCTCACCTCCACTAACAGCACAAGACATCGCATTAGAAACCAAAAAAGACTTATGCTTGGCACGAGTTCTTGGCTGGGTGGAGAGGGGATGGCCAGAAATCGAACCCAACGGAACCTTTAAACCCTTCAAGAACAGACAAACAGAACTCTTCTCACAAAGAGGGTGCGTTTTGTGGGGAGACCGAGTGGTCATACCAGCAAAACTACAAAAAAAGGTCTATAATTACTGCACGACGGGCACCCGGGCATCGTACGTATGAAAGCGCTGGCAAGGAGCTACGCCTGGTGGCCAGGTATGGACAAACAAATTGAAACCTGGGTCGCTACCTGTAGCAGATGCCAAGAGACACGCTCGGCCCCACCAAAAGCTCCACCAGCCGAATGGGAAACGCCCAGAGGCCCCTGGTCGCGCATCCATATCGATTTCACAGGACTTACAAAAGGGCATACCTTCCTAATAACAGTAGACGCATACTCTAACTGGCTCGAGGTTAACAAAATGAAGACTACCACCACAGATGCAGTCATCAAAAAATTGAACAGACTTTTTGCAACGCACGGCCTACCAGATGTCCTGGTATCCGACAATGGCCCTCAATTTACTGCTTTAGCCTTCGAACAATACTTAGCAGACCGTGGCATACGACACGCATCGACATCACCGGCTTACCCGGCAGCGAATGGTAGATCTGAACGAATGGTTCAGTTCACAAAAAGAACTCTACAAAAAATGGAACAAGGCAACACCCACGATAAAGTCACCAGGATGCGCCTTCTCCAGCACATCACACCAAACAGTACGACCAACAAAAGCCCAGCTGAACTTCTGATGGCCAGAAAACTCAGATTGCCCCTAGACCGCCTACACCCTGCGTACACTCCGGAAAAGCCCCTGGGCTCCAGCAGTAAACACCGCGCCTTTAAGGTAGGAGACCCTGTATTTGCAAAAAACTTTCAGGATCCCTTGTGGATCCCTGCCAAAATAACTCAGATTACAGGCCCCCACTCCTACCGCCTAGAAACCACAGATGGGAGATTGTGGAAATACCACATCGACCAGCTACGGTCCAGGCTGACCACATCTCCCATCAGTGACCCCTACCACGAAACCAGAGGGGGAGGGGAAACCGCGGGTTCTGGAATAGAACCAACATCTGGCCTAGAAGAACAAACCCCACGATCACCACATCAAAGCGTACAATACTCACCAGCTGAAGTAGAGCCTTGGCAATCGGGCGTTTCACCTAGAAGCAGCAGCCGAGCAGGTTCAGCGAGCCCTGGGAGCCCAAGTGGTAGCGATGAAGGAGGTGACTCAATCATGCCGAGGTCACCAGAAGGGAGTCACAACTATGGAAACGGCTCACCGTTCCAGGCAATTCCAGCAAGCAGCCCGTTGGAACCCGAGACCGGACACAGACATTTTGAACCGCGCAAATCAGGTAGACAGGTGCGAAGACCTGCCTATCTGCGAGACTACATAACCCCACCCCTTAGACGGAACCTAGAGGGGAGGGGTGTTCCGGACTAGCAGGCTTGAAAGCCTGCATTCGGATTGGTCCGCTAACAGCGGGTCGTGATTGGTCGCTCCAGACTGATCCGATTGGCTAGTTAACGGGCTGCCGCGATTGGGCAAACCAAGCGCGGCAAGCTCAAATCGATGTCATTGGCCGCTTAGCCGCAGCCAGCTCTATAAAAGGGGCCGCTGCAGCTAGGATATTTCGCTCAGATCTGAAGTCACTAATAAAGAGCTGTTGTTGCTATCTGAGTCTCGTCTCCGTTCTTGGACCCATCCTTCCAGACCTAACAGACACCAACTGTTCTACACTTCTTACCATGTTTCAAATAAGTTGGGTTTACCAACCAAGCAATTGTTTAAATATGGCTTACTTAAAACACTACACCAGGTCAACAATTCTAACCATGGGCAATTCAAATTTAACCACCATTAGATGTGTTTTATAATAAAACAACCAAGCAAATAGTATACAAATCAGACAATGTTGCTACTAAAGGAAACAATATTCTCTAAGTTATAATGGCATTGAAAAAAGCAATTTATAATCCTCACACTTACAATCACAGAAGCAGACATATCAAAATTGGCAACTGGCATGAATTTACAATGGCTGTAGCATTCTGCGGTCATGTGATCAATATTTGCAATCTTCTCAGCTTCTGACAAGCAAAATCAATGGGGGAAGCTGGATTTGCTTAACAACTACATGATTCACTTAACAACTGCAGTCATTTGCTTAACAACTATGTCAAAAAGGTCATAAAATTGGGTGCGAGTCACTCAAACACCTTGCTTAGCAACAGAAATTCTGGTCCCAACTGTGTAAGTCAAGGGCTATCACTGTATCTTAATACCTATTAGAATTATAATCCAAGGTTTTTTACAATGTCTCAGAACAGAATAAAATCTAAGCATCTTGCCATTTGCTAAAATCCTGTTGTCCTCTAAAACATTTCTACTGAAATCATCAGTCCAATTGCTAACCTAGCTATAAAAGCCACCTGTAGTTCATGACAGTCTGTTCTCACCATGAGCCAATGTTTCAAGCTTTCTGAGAATCAACAGAAGGAAGCAGTGACTGGTTTATATACCATGCTAAGCCATAGTTTGCTTAATACAGTATGATTAAATGAATAAACTTTAGTTGGTTGTGTTAACATCATATGTTGATAAAACCAAACAAATCACATCTTGACTTAGCATGTGTATAAACCAAGTCAGTGTTTTTTCCAGACACAAAGCATTTGGGGGAGTAATTATTCTTTTATCTTGATAGGGAGAAGATACAGAACATATAATCTCCATTAACATTTGCATTGTTCAAAGAGTCAATAGAAAAAAGCAGTATTTCTGATTATGGGAGCAGTGTGTGTGTGTAAGATAGATAGATAGATAGATAGATAGATAGATAGATAGATAGATAGATAGATAGATAGATAGATAGATAGATAGAGATATAAACTCATGTACAACAATTTTTTCAGCACATAAAACATGTTCTCATTTTAGATTCACCTGTTTAGCAATCAATACCCAAATACTTGCCTCCTCCAGTATGAAATATTAGAGATTGATTTATGCAAATGATTAGATATTAAGATATCAGGTGCGTCAGTCACCTTTCAAGTTCCAAATGAATGAAAAATGAGTATTTGTCCTCAAATAAAACTAGTCAAAACTAGATAGTTTTACTGGCCAGTTGTTAGACAATGTATATTGAACTGTCAAGGATTTCTTATTCTTAATTATGTGTCAGGCACAAACAGATCCACACACGTAGAGTTCAAGCTAACTACTCTATTGTATTATGCCTACAATACAGATATCTTCTCAGACTACTTGCCTTCTCTTGGGAACAGATAGATAAGGTTCCATGAAGCTTAGGGATGGATCTCTTGCAGCTGTGCAATGATTCATGGCTATTCTCCCTGCTTGAGTCCTCATCCCTGCCTGGCTGGGCGTTTCCCAACACTATGTAACAGAATCATTTTATTTTTCTAATTACACAGTTGCACTGAAATAAAGGAAACACAGGAAAAGATTGGGAATGGACTTTTATGTCAAAGATACATGATGCAGTTCTTCTCTTGAAATAAACCATGAAATCAGATTATCTTGTTTCTTTATAGTGAACATATGTACACTATTGTCCTGTGCTTTCTTCTTCTAGTGACTCTTATGGGGAGGAGCATCTTTTTGTGATGTACCACAGAACACAATTTAGAATGCCATTTTAAAAACTTTGTACAGCTTTATGTAGCATAAATCTACAGAAATGTACATATCTATGAGTGAACAAGAAAAAGAATGGAAAGAAGATGGAATGGGAAACAGCCTAATTGAGGAAGACGGGTTTCACATAAGATAGCAGGGAGCCTCTTTACATTTGTCTAACAGTTGATAAAGCAGAAAACATGGTCTCATAAAGTACAGCTCAGCAAAACTGTGTTGTTGTTAGATACGACAAGTCAACTTCTTGATTCCAAAATTCTTCTTTCCTTTATTTTTCTTCTGGGGTGAACTAGCATTAAATGTTTGATTTAAACCATCCCAGATTAATGTGGAAATCAGACTGTGCATACCTAATATACATTCATATACATAGTGTGAATAGTGCTTCAATAAGAAGAGCACAGCCTCTGACCTCAAAAACTTACAACATGTACTTTGATCCAAGAGAAGATTTAGGAGATTATATGAGATGAGCATAAGGATAAGGAGGAAATTAATTTATTATGGACACATAAACACATAAACACATTTTGGATATAAACTAAGTACAACTCTCATCCTTCAAAGGTTAAACTGGCATTAAATGTAGAGAGAGGGGGGATAAAATATAAATGATTTACTGTATAACCACTGCAAAAATGATTTAAAGTCACTTCTTTATAACTTTGTCTTGTTTTCTTTTACTTATTCACTGTCTTTTATCTTTCTTTTCTAATATTCCAATTGCTTTTATTTTGTTAAAAGTTCCTTTGATAAAAAAAAATAAAAGTTTAAAAAGTTTAAATTGGGAAATCTCACACCACCAAATCTAGACTAGATCATTATTTTATCACAACATTGCACATTTGCTTATACATAAATAGCTATTCAGAGTAAGCCCAAGAAGCCATTTAGCTGGGAATAGAGGTGCAGGATTGTTTAGTCTTCCAACTGTCGTTTCAGCAAAAGAAAAGACTCTGCAAATGTCCTTTTGGATTCAAGGAAAACTCCCTTCAGGAACTGGGTTTTCCTTAACCACAACAGCAACTTTGGTTAAACAATTCTTCTCCTGACCTTGACAGGAGAGGAATAGATCAAACTTCACCTCCCCACTTCCAAAGAACAAAACATTTAGTTTTACATTCACATGCAAAAGCTTTCATTATCACTGAACTATCTCATGTTTTGTTTATTATTATTTTCCCTAGTGACAGCCAGGCAAGTATTTGTAGTTTTATAGATGCTGACTTTATTTTATTTTTTTTAAAAAATACTATAAAATAAAGTAAAAGTTGTTTTCTAATCTAAACTAGAGTTAATAAATATGTTAAGCATAAGGGCAGCAAATGAAATTTCCTTTTCATTGCAAAGTCAGATTGGCAATGAAATTGGATTGAATGGTAAATATAAGACTTCATTTATTCAGACTGGAATTTTTAGAAAGCTAAGCTAGCAGAATGTTTTGTATGGGGAAGAAGTTATTTAGTTTATGTTTTGCATATCTGAAATGTTATAGCAATTGTGAAATATGGCAGAGCAAAGAATAAAGATGGGAAAGATAAACACTATGGAATTTTACTAGTGCAGTGGCCCCAAACCTTTTTGGTACCATGGAAGAAAAATTTTCCAGAGACCAGGGAGGGGGTGGAGATACGATTTAATTTTTGCTCACTTTTCTGCCACTTAAGTCCAACTAAGTTTCTAACATGACCCAGAATTTTGGGACCACTGTGCTAATGGAAAGAACACATTGACTTTTAAGTACGCACAGAAAGGGACTTTGATTTCCTCCTTCTAAGATTTGTCTATAGGTATTCTCAATCATCCAGGTCATGGTTGGCCCAAAGGTGCTTTTATCAAAAGGCAAGTGGACTTTCTTGGGTTTTTTCTTGGAAAATGTTTCACTTCTTGTCCAAGAAGCTTCTTCAGAATCAAAGAAATCAAAGAAAAAAAACAAAGTCATGTTGCCTTTTGCAAAAACTGTTAGGTCAAAGAAACTGTAGAGTGAAAGAAGTAGAATGGGAATACAATTAATCAATGAAAAACATTAATTACCCTGTTAAATAGGGAATGATCAACAACATTTTTGTGAATAAATAAAAGCATCTGAGAAGCCTTTAAAGTAAAAAAAAGTAGACCTACCTAAAGCTATTTGAATATATGTACCTATAGTAAATAGTAACTGATACTGTCTATACATTTAGGCAAACACTTTTCCTCAGCATATACCTAAGTGGTTTTTAAAAAACAAATAAATAAAAGACAAGCAGCCTATTACTCAAGTTATTCTGGTATTTTTCATGACAGCAAACCTGGAAGAAAATGCAGTAGAGAGATAAGAGAGTTGTAGTTCAATTTTTCAAGAGGAGATAAGTTGGTCTGCCAAATCTGAAGTAAATCATGTTACCACAACTTAGGCTTTGGCTTGACATTAAAGCTTTACAGAGCAATATTTTCCCAGAGATATCTGCTGAGGGATGGGGGGGTCAGAAAAGGTGTTAAAATCTGTTTGATGTGGATGCAGCATTACAATTATGGCCTTGGGCAGGACCTTGATTGCAATGCCACACCCATCATCTTGCAGATAGTTAACTCTCTGCTAATGCTTCTGTTAACCCCTGTCCCTCCATTGAAAACAAGAATGCTGGAGAAAAAATACCTACCTGCAAGCCAGCTTCGCAGTCATTTTTATTTTTGAAAGTTGGGTTGGGCTAGTGAAGACTTTGCCTCTACCCAGTTTATAGTCCTCTCATGGAGGTTATTTTCATAACACAGCCCTTAAGTCTATCCTTGATTTCATTAGGAAAGAAGAGCAGAAAATAGCTGTGAGCAATAAATCAGAAAGAAGCTACATTCCCTGATTTTTTTTTCTTTCTATCCCAGGTACTTAAGTCTGTTCTGCCAGCCTTTGTTCTTAGGATCTCCTGAGTCTTCTGGATAGAAATTTATTTTTATTTTATTTATTTTATTTATTTATTTATTTGATTTGTCAATTGTTTACAAGATAATAAGTACAAGTGTATACATAGTTGTTAATATATGAAATGGGTACATATAAGAAAAATAAAAGAATAAGAGAAACAATAGGACAGGGACGGTAGGCACGATGGTGCGCTTATGCACGCCCCCTACATCAAGAAGTTTCTATCCCAATACATCTGAAAAATGGTAGGCTGGTGTAGGCTGCTTCGATATACTCTATTATTCTTCCTGTTATTCTGGAAGCATAAAGACAGGTTTTCACAAACATGACACCCTCCGGGTATGCTAGGACTGCCAAGTTCCTATATTTCTAGCCAGCCTGGCCTCTAGTAACCCCAACTTCTGGAGTACTGGGTTGGGTACAGACTAAGTTAAGGCCAAATCTATAAGCAGAGTTGAGATTTGGTCGGTGGTCTTTCACTTCCATGGCCTGCATTCTTCTGGAAGCATGAATGTTACTATGAATTGTGTTAAATTATACTCCAAACATGGTTTATGAGTGACAATGACTTCACAAGACAGGATAAGTCCTATCCAAAACTGTCTATTCCAACATTGACAAAGTATACAGAATGTCAGCCTTCAATATCTTCTTCCTTTGCTTTGCTTCTTTCTGGCTGTCATGAGTAAGGGGGGGGCGAAGGGGGAAAAGTATGGGAAGAGAGCTGGAGGTGTTAATAACTAATGTTGTATAAACTGAGGAGGGTTTCTATTTTTTGCTTAGCTTTCTCTTCTCTGCGCAACTGCAAACCTTTATCTGAGTAAGCCAAGGTCAACTAATCATAACCACCTGAAGATGTCCACATGATGAAGTTCACAACTTTTCATTGGAAGAACCGTTTGAACTATTGGGGGTGGGAACATTTCAATCCCTTGATATATGTGATGTACGTGCCTATTTCCTCAGATTCAGAATTCTCTTGTTGCTACCACTTGACTTCTAGTAAAAGATATATTTTCTCTAACTACAAGAGTCTAAGTATTTCTTTCTTGGATTTTGAACGGAGCACCAGCTGACACAGAACTTCCAAAGGAAATCCAAATATTTTGGCTGCCCTCTTTCTGTGTTCATTAGTTCCGCAAACAACCCTAATTCTGAAAACATCAAACTCTGAAGTGCTTTATGACTATATTGTTTGGAAAGCATCTCCTGTAGGCAAAAAATGTGTTTTATACTAAATAGCCTAGATAAGAAAGAATAGTTCATGCTTAAGTAAGCCAATATGTGGGGTTATTATTAATCAAGAATGGACAGTTGTGCCCAATATTCAGTCATTTATTCATTTCAATTATTTTACAGTGTCTGGTCCAGAGATTTCAGTGCAAAATATATTTGGCTAACAATTTCAACTCTTAGGGGAAAAGTTACCATCATCCAGTAAGGTTATACATGACGTGAGCCAGTATCCTTCGTCACCATAGTAAATCATCACAGCATTTGATTTGCAAGATATTTATTAAAGTGCAAAATTGTTTGTTAAATTGTTTCTACTAATAGCTTGTCTGCAATTACTGGTGAGCCTGAAGGGCATGGGGTAAAAACTGATGGAGAAATCATCAGCAGTTAGAACCAAAGCACAACAGTAAGTTCATAGAAATTCACCCTTCATGTTTTTCGAAATGAGATGTTAGAAAAAAGGCTACTATCTGTCTTAATTTAGATTAAGAATAGGCAACTAGTTCTCACCAGGTGGTTCTCATTAGCCCCAATTACCATGATTGGGCTGCTTAACTCTCTCTCTCTGTGTGTGTGTATGCCCACGTGTCCCTTCAAGTCAGTTTTTGACTTTTTGGACAAGTCCTTGCAGTTTTCTTGGCAAGGCTTTTCAGAAGTGGCCTGCCATTTCTTTCTTCGTAGGACAGAGAAAGAACGACTGACACAGTGTTGCCCAGCAGGCTTTATGGCAAATGTGAGTCTAGAAGTCACATTCTTTCGGCTTCTAGCCTTATGTCTTAACCTTTACACTAAGCTGAACTCTCATACATTCATACATAAAAGAACCCTCCTTTTTTACAACTCTGTAATCCCTTGAATTGGTGTAAAGTCAAGGCAATTGGATGGAACTGAGCATTTACTGACCTGATGCTCTTCCTGACTCCATGTGGAGTTCATAGCAGATTTTTTTTTTCTTTGCACCCTAAGAAAGAGAAACCTCTGCTGCTACTAGATTGAACTCTCAACCTGTTGTGGTTCGCCAGCAGCCGATGTAGACGGCAGAGGTATCGGACAGTGAGAATGAAAGGGAACCAGTCAGGGAGTCTGGTGAGGACTTGGATGAGGGTCCTGCATCTGATGCAGGGATGGGGCCAGGATTATCTGAGAGTGGGGTGCTGCCTTCAGAGTCTTTGGAGTCTGGCAGCAGCAAAGCAGAGGACCCCAGGGAGCCTGTTCCCAGTGCGCATGTGCGCAGGACTGTTAGAAGGAGAGCCCGTTCCCAGTGTGTGTGTGTGCAGGGCTGCTAGAAGGAGAGAGCAGCTGAAGCAAAAGGGGCGACTCAGGAGTAAGGCTGGGAGGCGATTGCCCCTCCCATAAGGGATAAAAGCCAGCCCTCGGTGATGTGCTCTTTGCAGGAAGCAAAGAAGTTCATTAGATTCTGATTCCTCATCGAAGCCCTGCGGGACTCTGGTTTGTCTTTGCTGAAACTTCTGTCAGTTTATCTTCTAATTAAGTGGACGCCTGTTTCTTGGCAGCCTTTTACAACCCTGAAAGACATGCTCTTATCTCAGACAATTGTGTGTAATGAGTTTTGGCTGGGAATGCAAATAATTCCCAGTGTCGCAATGAAAAAGGTTTGCTTTTACACACAGCGTGTGTTTTCTTAATTTGAACAAAGCCTGGGTCAGAACACGACCTTCCAAGTGGGAAGTGAGCATCTTCACCATTAGACCACTAGGCCACTCTTTTCATACATGCATGCATGCATGCATGCATACATACATACATACATACATACGAAGATAAAATTGCAAGATAAAAATAGATGAAGCATATATTACAGTGACTCGTAATGGAAAGTGCAAAACACTTTCATTTCACTAAAAAGAGTTTCACAATGAAGTAATTAACTTTTCTATATAATTAACTTCTCACATTTTCTATAATCAAAAGAGACTCACACTTGAAAACTTAATATACATCACTTTTATATGTGAAAAAAAATTAAAAATGGGCAAAGCTATTGGGCTACTTAAAAATGCAAATCTAATCTTAAAATCATATCAAGTTGTTTGAGAATGTTCAGATCTATCAGGGAATTAAAACAAAACTAAAAAAGGTCTCCAGGCACTTACTTTCTGACACATTTGGGAATCTACAATATCTAAGAGAAATTCTTCATCCTGAACTCATAATTCAAAGCCTTGGATAGTTGTTCCTGCATTTGTTTTGACCATCAGACTCTGAACAGATGACATTGCTCTGACAGGTCTCTGATGAGAAGGCAGGAACATTAAAGGAAGCAAAATGGGGCAAAGACAACACATCTTGAATCATTCTCATAAAGACACGTTCCTTAGATCAGAGGTCTGCAAACCTGGCCCCTTTAAGACTTGTGGACTTCAACTCCCAGAATTCTCCAGCAAAGCTGGCTGGAGAATTCTGGGAGTTGAAGTCCACAAGTCTTAAAGGGGCCAGGTTTGGGGACCCCTGCCTTAGATGACTTATCAGGGGAAAAGGAATTCAGACATTAGATTAAAATTAGACTTTATAGGTGTTCAGCTATACATTTATATATTAAGTAACTTCTTGTGAAAGCTTTCACTTTCTAGTAAATCTGCATGTACACATAAGGAGCCATAAAGGCATTCAAGGTATTTTTGAAAAAATAACATCTTATAGAACCATAAAGCGGAGTCAACTGACAGCAGTAAAGAAAATCAGGTCACTCATCAAAAACCATTAACAGACCCAAAATTGCTTCTAAGTGAAAATGTGATTCAATCAAGTTACGATGGCACAAAGTGACTTTACAGACAGACATTAGGTTTCAGTTCAGACAAGGCACAAAGAATCATTCAGCAAAGCTTTTATTTGCTGAAATGGAGCCAGGAAAACTGATCACAATATAATAGTATAATTATCATGCAAATATAAAGTGCAGAAGTAACATGATCAGCCCCAGAGCCAAGTACAAACATAAACATCCTGTATCACTAAGATTCAATAAAGCAGAGTATGAAACAGTTTTGGTGTAGTTGGCAAATATTAAATAAAGACATAGGGCTATTTCTTTTATATGTGGAACAACCATTCATACATTGCAGACAATAGGTCAGAGGAATAAATATAACTGGTACCATAAGCAAAGAATCTATAGTACCAAAGAATCCAAAGAAAAATAAGTTTTCTAATAAAGAAACCTTGTTAAAAATGAGCCAGCTGGATCAACAACTTGAACATGGGAAAACTGTTCATCATATAGTGTGACTTCAGCAACAGACTCTATATATGGCTAATTATCTTTGTTTAACACTCTCAATCACACGAGTGTCTTTTTCTAATGCCAATCAGATGCAACATTTACTCTTCACAAAAGATGTCACAAGGTAGGAAGGGACCTTAAGATCATTCAATCCCTCCCCATGTTGAAAGAGAGCCTTTGTGCAGAATCTCATTAACCCACCTCAACAACAGTTTTAAATATTTTATCAAGCTGCTACAAAACAGAGCATCAGGCCGAGAAGGTATTCCTTTGTTCCTATGACTCTGATGAACTTATGAATATTGACACTTACACAACCAAAAGGGTGTTTGTTGCCTGTATCTGAGGAAGAGGTGGCATGGGAGAATCTCAAGGTTTGTAGAGTTGTAGGGAAAAGGTCTGTGGGGAAAAATAACCTACAGGCACAGATAAAATAGAAATAACCCATCAGGGCTGAGCAAGTTTCTAAAGGATGTATACCCAGTAACAGGGATGAAATGGAGATCCTGGATATCTAAACAAGGAATGTTCCACATACATTATGTGCAGAGGTGGTATTCAGTCAGTTCTGACAGGTTCGGTAGAACCAATAATGGAAATTTTGAGTAATTCAGAGAACCAGCAAATACCACCTCTGACTGGCCCCGCCCCCATCTATTCTCTGCCTCCCGAGTCCCAGCTGACCGGCTGGGTCTTCTTTTGTTGCCCTGCACAGGAGAACGGATCTGGAAAGCAGGTTAGTGGGCTGGTAAGGGAATGGGGATTTTACAGCATCCTTCCCCAGCCATGCCCACCAAGCCACACCATGCCCACCAAGCCACACCCACAGAACCTGTAGCAAAAATATGTGAATACCATCACTGATTATGTGGTAGATTTAATTTCCATTTGTGTGGTTTCTGTAGGGCAAAGTTCATACTCTTCTGCTTTACCTCAGATATTCAGAATAGATTTTAAAAATCCAAGTCTATGGATTGGTTATTGCCCTTTATTTCACAATACAGGTAATCCTCGACTTACAACAGTTCATTTAGTAACTTTGAAAAAAGTGAGTTATAACCATTTTTCACACTTACGACCATGGCAACATCTCCATAGTCATGTGATCAAAATTCAGATGCTTGGCAATTGGTTCATATTTATGACGGTGGCAGCATCCCGGGGTCATGTGATCCCCTTTTGCGACCTTCTATCAAGCAAAGTCAATGGGGAAGCCAGGTTCACGTAACAACCATGTTACTAACTTAACTGCAATGATTCACTTAATTGTGGCAAGAAAGGTTGTAAAACAGGACATAATTCACTTAACCAATGTCTCACTTAGAAACAGAAAGTTTGGGCTCAGTTGTGGTCTTGGTTGGGCGATTACCTATAAGTTAAAATTATTATATGGCAAAATTCTTCTGACAATTCAATAGGATAATTTTGATGATTACTATTTACCTCCTGCATTAAAGAAATAATCTCAAGGTAGCTAGGATTTCTATATAGGGTGATGGGAATTTCAAAACAGAGTAACATAAACATAGTAAACAAATAAAAATAAAAATACCAGACTGGTTCATATGTGGAGCCTGGCTTCAGAAAACTACGGGATGCACATGCAACACAGAGTAGTTACAAAAGATAAAAGTCATAATCATAGCTGGGACTCACCACCTCAGGTCTCTTAGGAAATATCCACAGCATTCAGATGCTTCTAAATCCAGCACTGCACACCTAAAACCTGGGCAAGAAGGAAGAATTGTTAAGAAACTTTTCTTACTATATGTTCAGGTCACTAACAAGCTAAAGCATTCTGATTAATAAAACCCTAATCTAAAAGCTACTCGGACATTACTGCTGAAATGCTGAAAAGGAGCTCTGGGAAAGATTTATGCTTTCATGTTCTGCTAATCCATGAAGAAGGTTGGAACATGGGAGAGTTCAGGTGCTATATGAATGGGGGATGGGGATGTTATGGTCCTACAGATGTTATTGGACCATCACTTTTTTGTATGCCCATCTTTAGCCATGATGCAAGCATGGCTATAAACCTATATTGAACTGCATCATATAAAAATATGAGATCACCATATGTGGAATGTTTAGCTCTTTAAACTAATTCAGTTGGTTTTGGTTTTTTTAAAGAATCATTTGCACAAAGCAGACAGTACTACTCCACAAAAGACACAACCCACATCTCTGAAGTTCTGCACTTTTAGTATGATTTCACTTTTGTATGCAACAATGAGCAGATGCACATAAGTCTTAAACACCTGAAGCAACTGAGTATGCAAATATATTTTTCATTGGATTGTTCTTGAAAAATGTCATAGTTGGAGGCTGTTAGTTGCTCTTTAAAATGTATAGTTTTGGAAATGGTTTCATGAATGATAGTGCTTAGTTGCAGTTGAACCTGAGCTAAATTCAAAATAAAATTGAAAGGTACAAAGCAGGAAGTTCAGCCAGAAAGCAATCTAAGCTTTTGCTGTGACTTTCTGATAATGGAAACTATGCAAAGCAATATAATACCAAAAATAGGTATGAAAGAAAGACACTGCTCTCATATACTAAATGAGTGCAACATAATAGCTTATAGCTCTAGCCTACTTGATATAGAAGAACTGAACTACCTACAGTTGCAAAAAACTCTTTGGGTTATCACCAAATTCTCTCCACATCACCCAGCCAAAATGAATGGAGTATTTCTGGTTGACCAAATCTAGAATAATAGTTTCACTAAATACCTCTCACCTGCTGTAAATATGCAATGACATTAAGGGAATTATTGCTGTACAAAGAAATTTAAATCAATCAATTTCATATTCAAAAGTGGAAGTTACACTGAATATTATGAGATTAATGCAGATTATGGAGATTGATATTAAAAAAATATTCTATCATAAGGCTCAGGGCAGTACTGCTGCTCTTCGTATTGATCTTTAAAAATAGATGGCAGTATAAAATTGGGAACAGGAGCAAACATATGTTCTATGCTTCTCACAGTTAATGGGAAATGAGTTTGTCTGAAATGGTATAGGGTTCCTTGCCTGAGCATGGGGTTAGATTAGAAGACCACCAAGGTCCTTTCCAACTCTGTTATTCTATTAATTGCATAGAGGAGTTACAAATAAATAAATAAAATTCAGTTTATAGTAAGTATTATTGTCCCTCTCCAATAATTTCCCACGTTGATCAATAATTGTTTTTAACCTTCTGGATTTTTCACTCAAACATCCAATTCTGAAGGTGACATAGAGATATTGAAGAAGGAAATTATTTCCAATAATTTTTATTATTTTTACATTTAGTAACATATTTAATATGGTGAGTGGAAAAGCTTGTATGGATTTGCATTATAATATTGTAACAAAATTAGCCAAATGGTCTAGATTCACACAACATGATAAGTCAATAACCTAGATTGATACATCTGTAATCACCTTTAATGCATTGTATGAATGTATCCACAGCTTACAATCACCAACTGGTGACATATTCACATATTACATCAAATTATGATGTTATGTAACATGATTTGCTAAATAAGCAACAACAACCTGGAACCATAACAACCATAATCATTTGCTAAGTTCATTTCACATAGTATAGTATAGCAATATTTTAACTGTAATTTGAAGAATCCTAATTTTTTGCTTTGGTTCACAGATAATGTTAATCCATAATGAGTAAATTTACACATGTTAAACCAGAAGAAACTAAACTAAGTTGTAGATAATTATGCACAAAACAGTTCAATTACTGTAACAGAGTCAAAATTTATCTTGACCATACTTGCATTGTGTATTCACGCTAACCACAATGCTGTTTCTAAAAGGGCTTATATTGGCCTAGATACAAAGAGAAACTCTTGAATAATCATCTATGATCATTCAATTTCCCATATTATCTTACACCTTATTCTCCCTACTATCATTTTACACTTGGTGGAGAAAGTAATTCTTTTTGAGCAATTGCAAATAAATTGAACACGTTACCACAAAAAAACTTTACTTCTCATCTTATTTTAAAAGGCAGTAGCATTATATAAAGCCAGTAGTTCATCCCAAATTCTTAAATATTAAAATTTTAAAGATCCATTTGAAACAGTCTTCTATGCATTTAAAATGAAATGGGAGGGGGGAATTACAAATTTTAATTTACATTCCTTTTTCATTTCTCCAGCCTACCTCATTTACTTCCCAGCCTATCTTTTACACCAGTATTTTCCTCTGCAACTTTTATGGTTAGCATGGGGAAATCTGGGAGTTGAAGTCCATATATCTTAAAGTTGATCAGGTTGAGAAGCAGTTTAAACAGAGATACTACCCCTTTTGCTTGTTAAGGGGTGAGGGGGAAAGGAAAACACTGTCAGCCTAACAAACCTCCAGAGTTTCTAACCTGTCAGCTTAACAAATCTCCACACTATCTGATTTCCATCCTGTCATGGTTAAGAACGTGGAACACTAATAGCAGAAGAGCATCAGGAAATAACTGATATATATTCAGCCAGAGGAGTCAGAAAAGCAGAAGTGAGTAATAATGTATGTGATAGGATCAGAATTATGCACATGTGGGTGCATTTACAGTTTACTTTCCCACATCTTTAAGAGGTAAGCCATCCATTGCATGGTGACTCCCACAAGCTGCCAGGGGAAAATGCATGTATGGAAAAGCAAAATGTTGATGTAGGTTTACATAAAAAGATCTGGGAACATCGTAGTGATTATGCATCTGTGTTTAAGGCAAAGCTTGTTTCAGATATAGGTTACTCTTTAATTTCTGAAACAGTGAAACGAATCCTTTGCACTTCGGTTGTCAGAACTTGTATCCTTCTTCTTCCTCTTATTTACAAGCTGGGCTTCGTTTAAACCACCTTTAAACCCGAGCCCCATTGAACAAGCTAACGCCCCTAACGTCCAAAGCCAAAAATAAAAGGCAGAGATAGCTCTAACCCTGTTCATTATAGCCCCCTCTCCTCCTCGCTTGACAGTGGTCGGTGAAAGGAGTGGTCGGACATCTTTCCCTCCGTCCACTCCTTCACGAACACCTGAACGGAGCTCAAATCAGCACAATCACGCCCAAATTTTCTGGGTAACTTAGCTGCGAGAGAGTGGGGGGGACGGGGGGGACAACTCCGCGCCCTAATGTTTCTTGCTTCGCCTTTGCTTAAACTTCATGAATAAAGCCTGGAAGGGTGTGTGTGTGTGTTTTTTTTAATTCATTCTGGAGGGACAGCAGCAAGCACACCTAAAAGAACATCTATACACAAGAGGCAAAATATACGGGAGGTGATGGTAGAATTTGTTCTAGATCTTCCACCGAGTAAAAACCAAAACGGTCTTGCAGCTCATCCACTTGTCTTAATTCCCTTCCTCCGCTCGTCCACCCACCCTCAGCTCCCTGGAGATTTCCGCCCTGGCGAAGCACCGCACCTCCAAATGCCGCCGCGAGTTTAGATGGAAGAGACTCCCGCACGCGCCACCGGCTCCGTTCGCCTCCCGGGACCCACCGCACAGCTCGGTCCCTCTCACTCCCACCCCATCCCAAGCAACTCACCGGGACCAGCAGCTTCCCCCAAGCTCAGCAACCCGCCCGGCGTCGGAGCCAAACGAAAGCGGTCGGGGACTACTGGGCTATTCCCCGCACTCGGGACCAGCCGCGACAGACGACAGGCAGTTGCCCACTATCGCTACCATCCCCATCCGTTGCCTCGAGAGCCTCGAGAAGCGGCTTGCGCGGCGATGAAGCTCGGTTGAAGTGAGGGGAGGAGCTGTCGGCGCGGACTAGCCAGCCTGGGAATCTAGGCCGCGCCCACCTCCTCCTCCGAGGCGGAGCTTTGCGAGTTGAGGAGGGGAAGCGGGGCGCCGAGGTCAGGAAAGGTCATGGGGGGCTGGCTCGAAATGGAGAAAAGCGGTGGGAGGATAAATGCCGATGTAGGCAGACTCGTGCTGCGATAGAGAAGACAGTAAGATGCATAGGAATTACATGCAGCTGACAGATGTGCTGGCAAAAACCACTCCGTGGCGACTCTTCCCCAAGGAAACGCATGTAAACCTATCTACTGTATTTCTGAAATTTTCATCCTGCCTTTTGTTAAGGAATTCAAGGCATGTTACTCCAACCCTCCCTCCCTCCCTCCCAAGCAACCACCCTTTGAAGTATGTCTACAGATTCTCAATCATCCTGGTCATGGTTGTCCCAAAGGTGCTTTTTTCAAGGGGCAAAGCTGGACTTTCTGGTTTTTCTTTGAAGACATTTCGCTTCTTCATCCAAGAAGCTTCTTCCCCAAGAGCTGAAGAAACTTCTTGGATAGAAGCAAAATGTCTTCAAAGAAAAGCCAGAAAGTCCTGTTGCCTCTTGAAAAAAGCACCCTTTGGGACACCCTTCGAAGTTCATTGGGCCAAGAGAAAGTAATGGCTCAAAGTCCCCCAATAGGTTTCCAGGGCTAAGGATGGAACTCAGTCTGGATCTCGTTGGAGTGCTGCAGCCAAGTTTTGAGTCTGCTTAATGTGGCTTGTTGAATGATTTTACAGCTGCTACAGTGTGAAACATCAAGCATGGTTTATAATTCATAATAGCTGGTTTCATAGAATGCAGAAGCAATCAACCAAACAAGACATTCTATGGTTAGGACAATATATCTTCAATAACTCAATCATAGCTTCGTGATTTTCTTGCAGATGTTTCATCACCAAACTAGGTATCATCAGGGCACTGATGTTTGATAATGAAATGTCTGCAAGACAGTTCCACAGTTCAAGCCTGAGCTACAGATAACACTATTGTATGGAAAAATTCAGTCATAGCTTACACCCTCCAGCCTTATATTTCTGACTCAAATAATTGCATAAGTGATATGGAGTGGAGAGGAGGGAGATAAATATATCTTTCAAAAAGAAGCTCACCCTCCATCCTTCCCACACACCTTTTTTGTAGGTATCTGCAGTATACCACAAGGATGACATATGCATCAAGAGATCAGGCAAATGGCATAATTATGCACTTGTGTCATGCCATCTGGGTTAAATGTATAAATTGCCTCATGATTCATATTATTTGCCCATTACAGACATTTGTGTCCTTTTTCAACAGTTTCTTGAAGAAAAGTCACAGTTTCCATACGCATCATAGAAAGTGTTCACATTACACAGGTATCCATGGTTATCTAAACCATTCTAAAAAAGTCTAATGAGTTTATACAGAACATTAAAGTATACTTATCTACAAACTGGCTTATATATTACCTGTTAGGCTAAAATGTGACTGTCTTAACATGTAGCTGATATATCAGGCAAACTTAATTTCTACAATTAAAAATTGAGCTCCAAAAAGGAAAAAAAAAATTGTGGCCTTGATCAGGATACTGAGAACAAAACTCATCCTGACACAAAGTCATTCTAATAAAGTAAACTTGATCAAAGCAGAGAACATATAGGGGCCTTTAGTAAGTTTGTTTTTCCCCTGCAGTAGTCTCTGTTATTTCTTAGTATTATTTTGCAAACCTACAATTTTGGAAGTCACTGAATCCAAACTGCTCATTCTGTGAAAGATGGGAAGCTGGTGAGATTTTTACTAACATACATCATAGCAGTAATATCGTTCTGAATCTCATTTGTATTATTTTAATCAGCCAAGATGAAATTGTAAAAATTTCAGAAGTCCTACTGTTCACATTTTAATCAATCTTTATTACTAAATTGTAATAAAAACAACATTGTCAACAAAAACTTAAGGGCTAAACTGCATGTTCTTGAGAACTGATAACCGCTTTCAACTAAATGTTCAAATCATTTAAAGGAAGGATGTTCAAGTTATCATTCTATCTTGGAACTGTAGTTCTATGCTTACTGTAATAATTCTGGCACTTGAGTAAATCTTACATTGTTCGTATGTATTACAAAATAACGAAATAACTTTATTTTGAAAATACCTACTAACTATGGAAACTAAATTTTGTTGATCATATAGGGCAGGGGTGTTAAATTCATGGGCTGCAGACTGGATGCGTCATGCACTGGCCACACCCACCCCCACTTTAGTGAAGGTGGGGGAAGTCACAATACATCACATAATGACAATGTGATGCTGCAAGTTTGACACCCCTGAGATAGGGAAGTATATTGAAACAAATGCATCTATATAATCTTCTTGAAGACTGGGAAAAAGCAGCCAAATCAGCTTTTCTTGTACAAAGAATGTTTGATAACCAGACATTATTTGCCCTTACATGCATACAACTATTGGTTGTATGCAAGATTAAGGCTATATTCACCCTATATATTACACTGCTGAACATAACTGAAACATACTAAATTAACCCACTTGCCTGAATTTGTGCAATATAATGAACCATATACTAACTACATTCACTGCGTTTTGCAAAACTCACTGAGGCACAACACAGTCAATCAGTAAAACTCAAGTTGCTGGTTCATTAACACTATTTCATACTTCTAGTTTGTTGAACAATTTCATTGCCTTTACATGAATTAATGACTCAAAAAAGCAACAAAGTCATTTTGAGACACTGATTAATCAAAACCAAAAGGTCTTTGCTAAAAAGTACTCTATTTTAACCAGGAGATTCTGTTGCCACTGTTTTAATCAAAGCCTGTCCATGCTGTGAAAAGCCATATCACTTCTGCCTGTAATGCCTTTGAGATTTCATTAACATAATTAGGGGGCATAGCTTTAAGCACAATTGACAAATATATGGATTAAAGCAGCAGGACTATTGTTCAAGTCCACTAGTTGTTTATTAGATTCCTTATTCCAGCGATGGTGAACCTTTTTGTTGTGGTATACCGAAAGCACGCGCACACGTGCCGGCACCCACAATACATTGCGCCCCCCTCCGCATGCATGCACAACACCCCTGCCCTCTTACCTGCACTGTGCATATGTGCGCCTCCCAGCTGATTTTCAGCCCATTTGAGGCCGTTTTCACCCTCCCAGAGTCTCGAGGGAAGCCTCTGCAGCCTTGGGAGGCTGAAAAACAGGCCTTCCAGAAATGCCAGAAGTGCCCATTTTCAGCCTCTGGGGGGCCTCTGGAGCCTGAGGGAGGCCATTTTCACCCTCCCGGAGGCTTGAGGGAAGCCTCTGAAGCCTCGGGAGGCTGAAAATGGTCCATTTCAGCATATTCGTTTTGATTCTAGTAAATCTGTTTGAGTATTATAGTTCTTAAAACTAGCTATGAAACCAATATTTCTGAGGAGGGAAAAGTATTAACCTAAATTGATATACTTTAAAAATCTATTTTTGTTGGACATGAGCACAAAAAGTATAAATCTCAGGAGAAGGAAAAATCTGGCACAGAATTGTGACCTAGATGAAGAAAGATATAGCTACAAAGCCAAAATAGTGTTTTAGAGTATGTAGATGAAAATTCAAATAAACTGCTTGACAAAAAATATTGACACTATTCAGGAGAAACTACCAATGAAGTCAATGAAACAATTTTGAATAATTCCAATAATTGCACTGATATTTGCATAAAGGTATGGATTGTTTAACTCTGATTTTCTGAATTTCTATGGTCTGATTCAATGAGGACTCCACATGCTTTTTTTTAATGCTTCACTCATGCCCCTCATGACTTCTTGTCTGGACTACTTCAAGGCATTCTTCATAGGGCTGCTCCTGAAGAGCATTCAGAAGCTACAACTGGTGAAGAATGTGACTGCACAGATAGTAAATGGTGTTGGGTATTCAATACGAGTAACATCACTGCTTTGTGAGCTGCACTGGTTTCCAGTGTACTTCCGAGTGCAATTCAAGGAGCTGGTTATCACTTTTAGAGTCTTTTGTGGCTTGAGTCTGAATTACCTAAGGGACCATTTTCTCCAATTTGTCTCTGCCCGTCCAATTTGGTCAGGCAGGTTGAGCAAGTTGCAGGCTCTGCCAGACATGGAATGTTGGACACGGAAACAAGGAGACGTGTCTTTTCTGCCATGGTCCCTGCCCTTTGTAATATTCTCCCTTCAGGTATGAGGATGATTCCTAAACTGTTGACTTTTTGCAAGACAGTGGAGACTTGATTGGCCTGGGGCCTTGCGTGTGTGAAACACCCTGTTTCTTCCCTGTATTAACATTAACAGTCATAGCAACAGGTTTACTTAGTGCCATATACTATATGTGTACTGTTCTTAATTGTTTCTGTGTTTTATGATTTATGCTGTCCAAAGTCTTGTTGAGATGGGCAGCTAGAGAAATTAAACTAATAAATAAAATTGGTTTTTAATGGTTTAAAGGAGGTAGTTATGCCTTTTTTTTAAAAGGTCCTCCATTGAGTAAAATATCTATTTTAACTATAGGACAGTTTCAAATATACTATTCTTGAGAAAGTGATAGGCTCACAGCTCCAAATGTATTTTGATGAAATGCATTATTTGGGCATATTTCAAACTGAATTTTGTCTGGGGTATGCTACTGAAGCTGGTTTAGTTCCTTGCAGGATGATTCTGTGACCCTACTAAATGTCCTGGCCCTCCCAACAGTTTTCAATAGCATCAACCATGCTCTTGCTTTTCAATGATTCTAATCCTTCCAATTGGTCCATGTTCAGATGCTGTGTTGCAGAATTGTTGTTTGCTATCTAGCTGATTAACCTATAATGTTCCATAGGGCTGTGTTTTGTCTCCTGTACATTTAACACCTATATGAAATCACTATGGAAAACCTGAGATGTGATCATTATGTTAAGAATATCAAATTCTACTGCCCTTAGTCCTCTAACTCTAAAGGAAGAATGAGTACCTTGACATTGCCTTATCTTTGTAATGGATTGAATGCAAGAGAAGAGAATAAAATTAAACCCAGATGGAGATACTGTTGGCAAGGAGAAAATTGGACTTTAGATGAAGTCTAGTTTGGATACAGTTTGCAGTTTGGGAATGCTTTTTTTAATCCTAGCTCTAACTAGTTTTTCAAATAGGTGGGTATGACAAAGAATGCATTTACACAACTTACAGGTCATAACCAATTGCAACTTTTTGGGACAGAGTTCTCCATGTATTGCAGAGGTGGTATTCAGCAGGTTCTGACCAGTTTTGGAGAACCGGTAGCGGAAAGTTTGGGTAGTTCGGAGAACTGGCAAATACCATCTCTGACTGGAGATTTTACTGTATCCGTCCCCTGCAATGCCCACCAAGCCACACCCACAGAACCAGTAGTAAAAAAAAATCGAATCCCACCACTGATGTATTGGTTGCAATCTGTCTTGATTGTCCCAATGCTAATTGGTGCAAAGAATGGGAATCACATGATTTAAAAAGTTCTGCACTTACTGCCAATTGCCTACCAGCCACAATTTACAGTATTGGTGTTGATCTTTGAAATGATAAAGAGATAAGATCTAAGATCTTAAATGTTTATATAAGCAGAAAAGCAAAATATAAATTTAATTAAATACCATTTTACTTATAAAAGCTGCCAAGTTCCCCCCCCCCCCCAAAAAAAAAATAAAATGAATAAATACATGGAAGCATCTCCCATTTCTTGGTATTGTTTCTTCCTAGTTTCTCATCTTCCATATCCTTTTGAAGGAACAGTTTTTGTGTATTATCTTCATGCATGCTTTGAAATGAACTACTACTTACTGTGGCACTTACTTTTGAGTAAAAGTGCACAATGTCAGGTTTACTGCTTCTCATTTAACCTCAGGTGACTTAAGACTTGATGTAATTGCTGTAATAAGGCTATCCCTCTGAAATTTGCAAAGATGAAAAAAGAAAAGAAGATACTCGTGTTCTGTTTTAAAGTCATTTGAGTCAAAAGTTGATTGTTCTAAAAAGAAACCTATACACATTATATTGTCAGATTAGATTACCTGTGATATATGTTTAATCAAAAACCTATATATATATATATATATATGGATCTTTGGTTATTCGGGTTTTCTCCCGCGTAAGATTCAAAGTATCTAGGCAGCGTTTCGGCGAGTCCCACTCGCCATCTTCAGACTGGTGCTTTCGACTTAGTGCCAGTGCAAGCAGTGTGTGACCGGAGCTGCCATCTCTCTATATATACAAGTGGTGGGGGATGGTGTGCTGGGCTGGTTGGCTGTGCTGCAGCCTCTTGATTGGTTGATGGAGTTGATGTTGGTATAATGGGCTGTGTAATGGCCTTTTGTTGTAGAGATATCCTGGATCTTGTGCTGTCATCTCCTGGGTCGTTAGCCTCTTGTGTTTTAACGGCTTGGGTAATGGGTTGTGTGATGGGCTTGTGAGTTCTTTTGTTGTGGTATCCTGGGTCTTGCGTTGTAATCTCCTGGGTCGTTTGTGTTTTGATCTCTTTTCCATTAGCCTCCTGTGTAGTAACAGCTTGGGTAATGGGTTGTGTGATGACCTTGTGAGATTTATTGCTGTGGTATCCTTGGTCTTGTGCTGTGATATCCTGGGTCATTTGCTGTGTTGTGACTTCTTGAGTTCTTGAGGTGTAATTTCTTGAGTTTTCTGATGTGATGTCCTGAGCGGTGGCTGTGATGTAGCATTTTGGGTTTTTAATATGGCTTTGAGTTTGGGGTCTGGGTCTGTGTTCGTTTGGCTTGAGTTCGTGGTCGTGCCACATCTTCATGGTGGGGGTAAGTTTGCTTCATGTATGGTTCAGAGGAGTTTGAAGTGGGTAGTGATGCAGCTGCAGTGCGGCTTCTGGTCTGTGGTGAACCTCTCATCTTCTGTGTGGGTGTGAGTCTGATTTTTACGTGGAAGTGTGGTGGTGGCATCTTGTGGCCCTCATGGGTGTGGGTCTGGTGTCATTTATCATGTTGGGTACTGTCTGTTCATGAGGGCGGGTTTCCAAATGGCTGGTAAGCGGGAGGTGTCATCTCTTTTATTCATGCTGTGTGGGCGCTTTTCTATCTCTCATGGCTTCTCTGATTATTGAATAATCAGAGAAGCCATAGAGATAGAAAAACGCCCACACAGCATGAATAAAAGAGATGACACCTCCCGCTTACCAGCCATTTGGAAACCCGCCTCATGAACAGACGAGTACCCAACATGATAAATGACACCAGACCCACACCCATGAGGGCCACACAAGATGCCACCACCACACTTCCACGTAAAAATCAGACTCACACCCACACAGAAGATGAGACACGACCACAGACCAGAAGCCGCACTGCAGCTGCATCACTACCCACTTCAAACTCCTCTGAACCATACATGAAGCAAACTTACCCCACCATGAAGATGTGGCACCACCACGAACTCAAGCCAAACGAACACAGACCCAGACCCCAAACTCAAAGCCATATTAAAAACCCAAAATGCTACATCACAGCCACCCGCTCAGGACATCACATCAGAAAACTCAAGAAATTACACCTCAAGAACTCAAGAAGTCACAACACAGCAAATGACCCAGGATATCACAGCACAAGACCAAGGATACCACAGCAATAAATCTCACAAGGTCATCACACAACCCATTACCCAAGCTGTTACTACACAGGAGGCTAATGGAAAAGAGATCAAAACACAAACGACCCAGGAGATTACAACGCAAGACCCAGGATACCACAACAAAAGAACTCACAAGCCCATCACACAACCCATTACCCAAGCCGTTAAAACACAAGAGGCTAACGACCCAGGAGATGACAGCACAAGATCCAGGATATCTCTACAACAAAAGGCCATTACACAGCCCATTATACCAACATCAACTCCATCAACCAATCAAGAGGCTGCAGCACAGCCAACCAGCCCAGCACACCATCCCCCACCACTTGTATATATAGAGAGATGGCAGCTCCGGTCACACACTGCTTGCACTGGCACTAAGCCGAAAGCACCAGTTTGAAGATGGCGAGTGGGACCTCGCCGAAACGTTGCCTAGATACTTTGAATCTTACGCGGGAGAAAACCCGAATAACCAAAGATCCACATATATATATATATATATATATATCAGTAATTTCATTCTGGATAGAATTTATTATTACATATGCATTAGTGTATATGTGTGTATAGTCATCTGTTTTTTAATATGGCTCCATCTTATAATTGATTAAATGCCAACATGACAAAACATTTTCATGTTTTGTAAAAAAACATACTTAAGATAATAGAGATTACTTATTTTCAGCTTCAACTGACAGCTTTATCATGGCCAAGATGCATTGTTTTTACTACAAATGTCATTTTAATTAACTTTCTTCAGTTTTGTACAACTTAAAATCCTCCCAGATGGGAGAGTTATCTCATATATTTGGAAAATAAGATTAAAAATAATCAAGTGGCATAAGGCCATATTGGTTAGAATACCTCAAGTTGTATACCTCCATAGAGGTGAAGTCACTAGAGACAGACTATTGTGTTTGTATATTAGAAACATTGATTAGAGTTATGGTTTGATCTAAGCTTTCAGCAAGAATGATTAAGATTGCTTAGTGAATAACTTACAGAAATTGGAAAGGAAAAATTTAGCCTGAATTGTGCTGGACTTCTTCACAATAATCAGTGCTATTAAAATTGGCATATGTCTGGAGCAAATATTAAGACTGGGTCTTGGGGCAACAGGTTCTTTGCATTTTTCCTGTTGAGTCATGCCTAGAAAGTAATGAAGAACTGTAAGCCTGTCCAGAATTTTATCTTATCCCTTATGCTGCTCAACATCTGCAGGAAACTGGTAGAGGATGTTATCTAGATTGAGATGCTATCAATATGTTGATAGCACCGTACTGCTTCCTAGTATCTAATTCCAAGAAAGCAATGCGTATTCCGGAAGAACGAGAAGAAGCTGAACTTGAATCCAGGCAACACAGGCTATTGGTCAGTAGAAAGTTGAAATTTTGGTTCAGCCTGTTCAAAATGGAGTTGGATCCTCCTCAGTTGGTAAGACTAGTTTAGGAAGGATTGTTCACCCTCAGCTAAATTCCAGTTGTTCTACTGTTAATAATTTAGCATTTCTTTAATACCATATTTGGTCACTACTGGCTTCATGGTATGCCTGAATGGAAAGGCGGATATAAATAAAATGTACTGTTAAAATAATAGTTTGCTGACTAAATCACAACGGCTGAATTCACAAAGCTTGCTAAGTTCAAAGTAAACAAACCAGTTATGTTAGCAAAGCTATACATCCATGGGTTAAAATATTGATTCTGGGATATTGTATTTGTTTTTTTCCTTTCATAAGATCCGTCTTTCAAGCAGCAGGTTCTTGAAAAGGTACTCTTACCAGATCTCTTCTAGGCAGCTTTATAAATTGAATCAAAGCATATTTTCCTGCTGGCACAAATTGGTTATCTGTGTTTATTTTGGGGGAGGCATAATATATGCCACCCATTTTCTTGCTTTGGTAAAGGCTATCAATTGGTTGGAAAAAAGAGGTAGTCCTTGACTTTCAGCCACAATTGAGCCCAAAATTTCTGTTGCTAAGAGAGACAGTTGTTAAAGAGAACTTGACCCCTTATTACAGCTTTTCTTACATTGTTGTTAAGTGAAACCCTGCAGTTATTAAGTTAGTGACATAGTTGTTAAGTGAATCTGGCTTCCTCCATTGACTTTGCTTGTCAGAAGGTTGTAAAAGGTGATGACATGACCCCTGCATACTGCAACCATCATAAATTATGAGCCAGTTACCAAGCGTTAGAATTTTGATCACAAAAATCGTAAGTGGGAAAAATGATCCTATAATTTTTTTCAGTGCCGTTGCCACTGAACAGTCACTAAATGAAACATAAATTGAGCAATATATATGTAAACATCAGCAACTGATGTTTTTCATATTCTGTTGAACGCTATCCTTCCCTAATAATTTAAAAATTTCAGAGCCTGCTTTGACCAATCATATTTGAGGATTGAAGAATGGACAAGTATGACACTAGCTTCTTCACTTGAGAATCCTGTGTTTATAGAATGGCTTTAAGGATTGAAAGCAATAATGCAGGTAGTCCTCCACTTAGGAACCCAATATTTCTGTTGCTAAGTGAAACATTTGTTAAGTGATTGTTGCCTCATTTTATGACCTTTCCTGCCATGCAGGGGTGGGATTCAAATTTTTTAACAACTAGTTCTGTGGGCGTGGTTTAGTTGGTGGGCATGGCTTGGTGGTCATGTGAGTGGCTGGGCATGGCCAACTCAACATCATTCACATCTAGGCACGTATCTCCTCATCTGGCCTCTCATGACTGTGGGGATGCTGCAAACAGCCGTAAGTGTGAAAAATGGTCATAAGTCACTTTTTTCAGTGCCATTGTAACTTTGAAGCAAAGTAGTACACAAGCAAAGTACCAGCAAAGGAGGAAAAAAAACTCCAGAGAAGTTCCAGAGACAGGAAGTCTAGTCCTGCCAAGAATGTAATAAGGGTTAACGGAGAGGCAGTTTCTGTAAGCAACACCAGAATGTTTCCTTCCTGCCTTCCTTACAGGATTAGGCCAGTAATTTCTTCTAACAACCGGTTCTCCGAACTGCTTAGAATGTTAACAACCTGTTCTAGTGAATAGGTGTGAACCTGTAGAATCCCACCCCTGACTATACTGAACCATAACCCAATCACATGAGCTGCATTTATTCAACATGTTTGTTTAAAATGTGGCTGGTTTTTTTGTAGTTTGGTGTATTGTGCTAACCCAGATTTTATTTTATTTTTTGTCTTTAATAGCATGGAGATGCCAATGAAGACTGAATATTATATAAACACTGCAGTTTCATTTTATCATAATAAAAACTACCAATTCTGGGCTGGAAAAAAGACAACTAGGTGGCAGAATGATACACAGAAAGCCTGCCATCTATTACTCATTTAGATTTTTGGAAACCAGATCTAGTACACATAACCATTCCCCAAAGAACATGAATAATAGCAACAAAATAAAACATTTAGGAAATAAATTATTTATTTAGCCAGGGATGATAATTTGCATGCAAAAATGTACTGAGTGATATTCAGCCAGAAGTTAATCACTTAAATTCACTGATTTTCAGAAGAAAAGAATTTAAATCTGTTGCATTTAAATTATAGGGATTTTAAAGCATTTATTTGATTGGCTGATGGCCAATAGATTTTAAAATATTTAAAATATTTCTGCAATCCTTCTTAATTTTCCTGGCTCTATTTTGGAATTTAATTGTGTATTGTAAAGTCTGGGCAAATGCATTTGAATATGATCTTAGTTTATACATCTCTTAATTGTTTAGGATTAGAAACTAGTTTCTGCCGTTTTGTTTCTACCAAACTTAAAGAACTAAGCCCTGTTATATTTAGCCATTTTTTATTAGACTTACACTTAGAATAACTTTATTGTCACTTTGAATGTACAGTAATTGGCATACATTAAAATGAAATTTCATTGTAAACATATAAACAGGGGTGGGATTCTACCAGTTCGCACCTATTCGCTAGAACCAGTTGTTAACATACTAAGCAGTTCAGAGAACCGTTGTTAGAAGAAATTACTGGCCTAATCCTGTAAGGAAGGCAGGAAGGAAACATTCTGGTGTTGCTTACAGAAACTGCTTCTCCGTTAACCCTTATTACATTCTTGGCAGGACTAGACTTCCTGTCTCTGGAACTTCTCTGGAGTTTTTTTCCCCTCCTTTGCTGGTACTTTGCTTGTGTGGAGTGACCATTCAAAGTTACAATGGCACTGAAAAAATGACTTATGACCATTTTTCACACTTATGACTGTTGCAGCATCCCCAGTCATGAGAGGCCAGGCAAGGAGATGCGTGCCTCGATGTGAGTGATATTGAGTTGGCCATGCCCAGCCAAAAACATGACTACCAAGCCATGTCCACCCAAAAACATGACTACAAAGCCATATCCACCCAGTCACATGACCACCAAGCCACGCCTACCAACTAAGTCATGCCCACAGAACCGGTTGTTAAAAAAATTTGAATCCCACCCCTGAGTATAGTATATTGTAGAAACTAAGAAAATTGGGGGTTTTGTAATTTACAATTGAACTGTGTTGATGATGTTGACATTTCAAACTAATAGAAGTATTTTGATACTAATGTTGGTACATTCACTAGACTAGGAACTGTGAGAGTTGTAGTTTAAGATAGAGGGACTTAGAAGAATTTCTTTATGAAAAAATTGGATACTTATGTTTAAGATACTTGAATCATGAAAAGAGTAACAGTCCTCTCCCTTGTAGAGCAATCTCAGTCAACTTACTGGCTAGAGATTTTTTATATGTGGTATAATCAGCCTCAGTTGGGGTTCATATATTTATTTGTTTAATGTAATATATAGGCAGATGGATTCCCATATGACTGTGGGCACTTACAACTAGGAATCTATATATGTGTCTGTTGTGTCTTTTAGATCTGTGTGTGTGTGTGTGTGTGTGTGTGTGTACACCTACACATACATTTAAGAGACAAACAGACTGAAGGATCAAAGTAAACAAAATGAGCAAAAGAACAAAGAAGGGCCTTCAGTTACCCTATCCCAAGGCCAAAGACAGCAACCACATCTTCAATAGTTTCCTGAATAATGTAAAGATGGGAGTAACAAAAATCTCTGGAGAAAAATCATTCTAGAAGACAGGATGTACAAGAGTAGGTACACTATATGTTGGGGAAATGACACTGTTTTCCCGTACAAAGAGAAAGGTAGTAAATGAATTACATTTTGCTTTTCAAATTGTCTTTTCATTATAAAATATACCAAGCAATGTAAGTATAACATACATTTGGCTTTGGTAAACATTTATAAACACATAATTTCTTTAGAAATTTCCTGTTTAGCTTGGTCAGATGTTCTTTTTTATGTAATAGTGTGACAAAAAAGGGACAGTTCTGAATTATGTCAAGTTATATATTATTTGGGGAATTGACATATATTTCTGTTTCCAGGCCACATTAGGATATTGGAGGTTGCTTTTGTTGAAGAACAATGTCATATATCTTAAAAGAATTTTAGAGGAGGTCAAGGGCTCCATCAAATGTGGAATGTGGCAGGCTTTCCTCATTATCAGTTACAAGGAGGAAGGAAAGCTCCCCTCTCAGTTTTCCTGATTAATGTTATGCTGGTTTAGTTTTAAAAACAAACCTCTGGCCAAATATTCTACATATTTAGTGTTATTTCTTGTACAATAAAAGGACCCTATGTGTATTAATTGCAGATGTGAAACACCAAATCTTGTCACCACCATAAAAGAGCTGAAAATTAATATAAATTAAGATAAAAGGCTGGGGTGTGAAAATGATTGAAACTGTGTAAAATGATTCTGATATGTATTTAGCAATGGTCTTTCTCAAAATTCTTTAAAAATTCGAAGTTCTGAGGTCTGTTTTTTTTTCTTAAAGTGCAGCAATGTACATTTTCTGATATTTTCCAGATGCTTTCTTACATCTGTTTTTAAATGCAAAACAGGAAATTTCTCCCATGAGCTGTTCAGAGCATCCAGAAGTATGTTTGGGGGGGTGGTGCTTCAGTCTCTTCTGGAAAGGCTGGGCTTAAAACTCCGGGACGCTCCTCCTCCTCCACGGGACACCTGCCCAGCGTCCCCCAGTTTTAGCTCAGCCTTCATGGTAAGAGGTTGTGCACTCCCTGACTGGAATAGTTTCTGATTCAGCTAGTCAAAATTCAGGTTTGCTCTTGGGTTAATTCGGCTTGTAAATTTTTCCCCAATTAATTTGGCAATTTCAAGGCTTGTGGCTCTATTAGGTCATCCCCCTGATCAGTTTGAGAGCAGTTCTTTGTGGCTGGCGGAGCCTGCCACTCTGCAGGCAGCCTGAGATGGCCGCTTCAGGCAATTAGCTTATCTAATCGCCCGATCGTCTTATCTCTGCGATCTTGGCGGAGCGCTCGCAGCCATGGCTCACTTCTGCTTGCCGTTTCGACTGACAGGATCATTTATCTGACAATTTAGAGAATCAGCAGCAGCGGCTCATTAAACTGCTCAGGCAATTAACATCGGAGAGTCTGCCTTCCCGCCATTTTCAACGGCTGGCTTCAAATTCGTGCCTAAATATCACAGGCGCCATTCCCCACTGGTTTCCCTTCTTGGGGACCGGGGCAAGTACCTTCCCCCTCCACTTCCCTGGCATTATTTCTCTTTCATCTTGCTGGCGTTGGATAAGCAGGCTAGTCCTTAAACAGGAATTTTTTTTTTCCTTTTTGCAATTGCTTTTGGATCATTACATTGGAGTGAAGCCGCAAGTGCCATTTCAAACAGCGGGACGTTTTTGACAGGAAAGGATCCATCCAGGCCCTGTATAGCTGGTTTCCCTTGTTGGGGACCAGGCATCCAGAATATTTCTTGCTTGGAGCGCTTGGGAGTTTCCCTTGTTGGGGACCCTTAGATACTGTTTCCCATATACACAGTTTTACATGTAGCTATAGGCACGTATATGTATATGTGTGTGTGTGTGTGTGTGTGTGTGTGTGTGTGTGTGTCAACTCCTGGAGAAGCATTCTACTTTCAACCATATAATAATAATAATAATTTTTTAAAAAAATTAAAGTTAGAGGCACGAGAATCAGTCCTCCACAATGGAAGGTGACAACCTCTTCCGCTCCAAGACAAATAAGTCCCGAGATAAGTCAGTGGGCCCCAAAAAGGCCTCTAAGGTGGCGGATAAGGATGCCCATAGATGGCACCAAGCCTTGGAAAGGCAGTTGCAGAAACGGGCCAGGGAGACGGACAAGATGGCTATGACACAACAATCGGATCAGGGCCCAAGTACATTGTTTGGGCCCTTGGACTTATCCACCCAGCCCAGACAGGCTATTTCTGGACAGCCTCCCATAGGCATATCTCCTCCAATGAGCACTGCCCAGTGAATCCCAGAGGCAACCTTCACCCCTACGGCTGCCGGTTTAAGACAGGAGGAGGGATTACCTGAGACTATTCCCATCGAAATAAGGCAATGGATGGAGATGGCCATACAAAAGGGCATTGCGGCTGGAGTTCAACAATGCATCCGGACCAGACATTTTTCAGCTACTTCGGAAGTGGGATCCCTGTCTGCTCGATCCTTTGCACATATGGGACATCATCAAACTCAGGTATTCCCCAATATTCCTGACATACCAGTCCAAGGTCTTCGGGAGGAGGTGGAATTAGATGACCAGGATGTTCCCATGGAGGTGGGGACAATCCATCAGATGGACTTGGGGTTGTCAGAGGCTGACCCACTAGAATGAGGAATGTCGAATGACGAAGGCCTCATTCCAGACCAACCTACCTTTTCTGGCCTTTTTCATCCACACCTCTTTAAATCTTTACTGTTCAAAGCAAAGAACACCGCTAAACTAGGCACATCAAGCCCTCATCCATTGTCAACAGGGTCTCAGGACGAATCTGAGGATCTGATATTCTCACAACCGGCTAATGAGGCAGAAACTATTTCTGTCCCTCGTATGTTTGCTGAATTAGTACAAAATCAATGGGCATCAGCAGCATCCTTCCCAGCCCCAACAGGGTACGATAAACGATATTATAATTTGGCACCAGAGTTTTCAAATTTTCTCAAAACGCCGGAGGTGGATGAGCCCATTGTGGCACTGGCCTCTTCTTCAACCTTTCCCAACGAGGCCAAGGAAGCCCTGAGACCGGAGGAAAAGAGAACAGAGTTGGCACTCCGTAGGGCGCATGTTTCTGATGCCTGGACCATTAGGGCAGCTACAGCTGCATCCTTTTTTACACGGTCCTCCCTACGATGGCTCTTCCACTTGAGGGATATATTGCCGGTGTCAAATGTCAGAGCCCAGCAGGACATTGTTAAGATTATTGCAGCGACAGAATTCTCTGATGCCACATTTAATGCAGTCAAATTCTCGTCTAGAGCCATAGCATCTCACGTATCAGCATGGAGACTGCTATGGCTCAGACATTGGCAGGCGGATACCAAGCATAAATGCAAGCTGGCATCAGCCCCAATATCAGGGGATAAATTATTTGGAAGTGTCTTGGAGCCCCTGCTTATTGAGAATGGAAACAAGAAAAAAGTGCTTCCCCCTCTTTTTTGGAGGTCTGAAAATAGAATGCCCCAGTCGTTTTGAAGGGGTTCCTTTCGGCCCCACTATCAAGGCCCATACGTTCCCAGATCGCAGAGAACACCAGGCTATAGGCCCAGTTTTAGACAGGATATGTCGGAATGTTCCGATAGAGGTCAGTGGGGAGGCCAAAACAGAAGAAACCCCAGAGGTACCGGGGGCTGATTTTTTCATCGCACCAAGTGAGTCCTTGACAGCATCTCCCATTGGAGGGCGGCTAAAATTGTTTGCTGATCAATGGGACAGCTCCACCTCTGATGCATGGGTCAGGGACTCTATTAGGTTTGGTTTGGCGCTAGAGTTTCAATCCTCCCCCCCCAAAACTTTTTCATTAGGAGCCCTAGGTCCATGGACCCCATTAAGAGAGCGTTGATGCAGGAGGCTATCAATCATCTTCTGCATATTCGGGCCATTAGAGAGGTCCCATCTGAACAACGGGGTCAAGGCTGTTACTCTCTATTGTTTGTGGTCCCAAAGAGTTCGGGGGGCTGGAGGGCAATTCTGGACCTCAAACATCTGAGCAGATCATTGGTTTATCGAAAATTCAAGATGACTACTCTCCAGTCCATTCTGCTCAGCATCAGAGAGAATGTCCTGACCTCTATAGATCTGACAGAGGCTTATCTACATATACCAATTAGACCTGCTCACTACAAATATCTTAGATTTTGCTATTGTGATCGGCACTACGAATATATCGCCCTACCATTCGGTCTGGCTTCGGCCTCTAGGACTTTTACCAAGGTCCTAGCGGCTTTGGCTGCCTCCCTCAGGATCAAATCTATTCGTTTACTGGATGATATTTTAATTTTGTCATTGTTAGGTATAACATTGATACCCAACAAGGTTTGGGTGGATAAATATATAAACTAAGGTATCATAGTTTAAGTGTTTGTAACTTTAAGCACCACACTGCATGTAATTAGTCAATTAAGGGTGCGGTTAGAAACTGCAATAAGAGGAAGCAGGAGAAAGCTTACTGCTGACTATTGAACTGCTGCATATTGCCTACTGTCTACTGTTTTACTGTTTACCGTTTGCTGTTTACTGCTGGATACAACTATTTACTACTGTTTTACTGCGACTGTCTACTGTTTGATCATTCTACTGAATATCCAGCGTTATCCTCTGGAGAAAGGCATCGGAGGAGGAGAAGATATCTTTATCGGCTGATAAAGATATAGTAAGGACTATTATCTGGACTGAGTTAGTGAGTCTTACTGAATGGATATATTGTGAAAGACATACGGACTGATTGACAATGCTTAAACTCTAACTGGATTAAAAACTATTTAAACTACAAACAGTGTTTGTGTTCAGTGTGTGTATACTCTAAAACACTTCCTCTCTCATTTGGCTGCCTGGCTTGACTGCTGCTGCATACTCTGCTAGGGGTTTATCCCCAAACACTAACAGTCATCTTCCAGACATCAAGCAAATTTGGATACCAAGATTACTCTGGAGACCCTTCAAGGTCACGGCTTTTCCATAAATTGGGATAAAAGCCATTTGATCCCTTCAACTAGGTTAGTTCATTTACGGGCAGTGGAGGGCAAGGTTTTTCTCTCTCAGGACAAGTTGAATAGTATCCAGTCTTTGGCCAGAGAGATCAGAGCCTTAAAGAGAGTTTCCCTGGCAGTTCTATCTCAACTGTTACAGAAAGCGATTTCTTGTATTTCCATTGTGCCTTGGCTCGATTCCATTCTAGAGATCTGCAATGGTTCCTGCTACCTTTCCAGCGATCCGGAAGAGCCACTTCCAACGTCCAGATAAAGGTACTGCACAATGTTCTCCGATCGCTCCACTGGTGGTCGGAAAACACGATAAACAAGGGGTGTCCTTTCAAGGAACACTGCAGGGCAACGATCACAACTGATGCCAGCCTGGTAGGATGGGGAGCTCACTTCCAATCCCACACTGCACAGGGAAGTTGGACTATTTCCAATCATAAAGCATCAACCTGTTGGAGCTGCGGAGAGTTCATCTGGCGTTACGCAGTTTTCTACCCCTTTTCCAATCATGCCATGTTCTGGTCTTGACAGACAATATCACAACCAAGGCCCACGTAAACAGACAGGGGGGTACCCACTCCAAACTACTGATGCTGGAGACGGCAAGGTTGTTCAAGTGGGCCGAGGCCAATCTGTTTTCGCTCAAGGCAGAGCACATAGCAGGGGCCTTAAACACACAAGCGGACTGGCTCAGCAGGGCCATGATAGATCAGACAGAGTGGCGCCTACACCCGTCTTTCTTCCAGGAAGCAGTGCGGAGGTTTGGGCAACCGGTGATCAATCTATTTGCCTCTCCCCTCAACGCCCAATTGCCCCGGTATATTTCACAGTACCCGACTCAGGGGGCGCCCTGCAATGTCAGTGGGCTCCCGGACTTCTATATGCGTTTCCTCCACTCCCTGTAATACCCAGGTTGATCCAGAAGTTATTGGAGGAACGAGCAGAGTTGATATTGGTCGCCTCTTACTGGCCCAGGCGAACGTGATTCGCAGACTTACAGGACCTGTCGAGAGAACAACCTTGGAAAATTCCACCGTCGAGGGTTTCCCTCTCGCAAGGGCCGGTACTTCACCCAGACCCACAATGGCTCAGTCTAGCCGTATGGAGGTTGAGCGGAGCCGTTTAAAGACCCAACAGATTTCAGAGGATGCCATTGCCACCATACAAGCATCCAGATGGTCCTCAACAAATTGTATATATGAGGCCACGTGGTCCGCTTTCTGTCGCTGGTGCCGGGGGTCTAAGATCGACCCAACTGCCCCATCAATAGGACAATTATTGGACTTTTTACAGGAGGGGTTGACCAAGGACCTATCTCCAAATATTTTACGCAGACAGGTGGTGGCCTTAGCCTCGATGATATCCTGGGATGACCTTTGTTCCATAGCGCACCATCCACATGTCCGCAGCTTTCTTAAGGGTGCTGCAAACTTATGACCTCCTGTAATTCACCGCTATCCCACTTGGGAGCTCAACAAGGTGTTAACCGCACTTACAACTGGCCCATTCGAGCCTTTAAGAACCACTAGTCTCAAATTCCTGACATATAAGGTGGTCTTCTTAATTGCGATCACATCAGCGAGGATTTCCGAATTGGCAGCATTGTCAATGAGAAAGGACTTGTGCGTGTTTCATGCGGACAGAGTGGTTCTCAGATTGGATCCATCGTTCACCCCTAAAGTAAATTCAGTCTTCCACAGAGTGCAGGAGTTGGTGCTTCCAAATTTTTGTCCGAAACCATCTCATAGACTGGAGCATCAATGGCATCGACTTGATGTTCGAAGGGCATTAAGCATCTATCTAGACCGCACGGCGGCATTTCAAAAATCTGAGGCTCTATTCCTATCCTTCAATCCATCCACTTTAGGACACAAGGTGTCATCGACAACCATTGGTAGATGGTTGAGAGCCACCATAGCTAAAAGTTACGAATGCCAGTCCATCTCAGTTCCTAAGGGCATTACAGCCACTCAACAAGGAGTGCGGCAACATCAGCAGCATGGGCCACACGGGCTTCCATAGACGAAATTTGCAGAGCGGCAACTTGGGCTTCACCATCGCCCTTTGTCAGAAATTATAAAATTGATGTCTATGCCTCAGCGGACGCTTCATTTGGCAGAAGAGTCCTGCAGAGGGTCCACAGAGTTTAGGAGTGGATTTTGATCCAGACGGAGTCCCACCCTAAGGACAGGCCAAGCTTTGGTATGTCCCACTTCTGGATGCTCTGAACAGCTCATGGGAGAAAGGGCGTTGGTACTTACCTGATACGCCCGTTCTCTGTGAGCTGTGAAGAGCATCCAGCCCCACCCATTTCTTTCTGTCTGGTGGGGTTCCGTTTCGGTCAGGGATCTAGATTAGGTGATGAGTTCCGGACTTTGGCACTCAGTCTTCGCAAAACTGGGTGACGCTGGGGAGGTGTCCCGTGGAGGAGGAGGAGCGTCCCAGAGTTTTAAGCCCAGCCTTTCCAGAAGAGACTGAAGCACCCACCCACATTTCTGGATGCTCTTCACAGCTCACAGAGAACGGGCGTATCAGGTAAGTACCAACGCCCTTTCTAGACTTAACCTTCAGAAAAGATCACAGTAGGGTTTCTTTGGGGAGCAATAGTGGTCCCTTCTCAAGCAATATGTTGGTTCCACCTATTATCTGCATAACAGTGAATCAGATCTCTACCTGTGTAACTTCCGACATGGAAAGGAGTCTTGAGGACCAACTTGTAAATCTACAATACTGCTCATGATCTTTATCCCATATGTCTGTAGAGATTCTTAGTCATCCAGGTCATGGTTGTCCCAAAGGTGCTTTTTTCAGGAGGCACCTGGACTTTCTTGCTTTATCTTTTGAAGACATTTTGCTGCTCATCCAAGAAGCTTCTTCAGCTGTGGCAGGATAGTGGGGACTGGAAGGATTTATATTCCTTGCGGACAGCTTGTCATTTGCATCATTTTAGAGGGTAACTGAAGCACTCGGAGGTTTATTTGTGTCCTCAGGATCACCTAAGTAGTGCTTCTGGTCCCTGTAGTCTGCATTTTCCCCCCTCTGGAAATCCATTCCTATTCCCACACCATTCAAAGAGTGTTCATCCCTTTGGGACAACCATGCCTGGATGACTGAGAACCTCTACAGACTTTTAGCTATACAATTTGAGATGAACACTCTTCCATTCCTCGCTATCTTGTCAGAGCTGAAGAAGCTTCATGGATGAGAAGCAAAATGTCTTCAAAAGAAAAGAAAAAACAAGAAAGTCCAGATGCCTCCTGAAAAAAGCACCTTTGTGACTTTATCCCCTATCTTTTATCAGCAATGGTGCCTTATTGAAATCTTGGAGATAATTACCATGTAATGGTTGGTAGCATAGCAGTGAGTTGTTGATTACCACTAATAATGGAAAGTTGACACTTTGGCAGTCAGGGACATTTATATTCTAAGTGCTAATTATTTTTAGTAGCTTTTCAAACTGTTCAGTTGCAATTTTCCAGCTTTTACATTTCTTTCATTTAATAGCTGGGCAGGATTTGTCAGCTCTCATCTGTAGTTCATTCCATACTTAAGGGTATAATTCCATAATGGCTCCCCATGATTCCCATAAGGTTTATTCCTGCTTCAAGCCAGTAATCAATATACAGAACTGAAATAGACCTGGCAGTTATGTTTGCTAGCAGGTCAGTTTCCCCAGCAGCTTCAAATTAAAAAAAGAAAGTTTAGAGCCAAGTGTTGAGACTTGCTTGTTTACAGAGCAGTCACACAATAGATACAGATAAAATCTTTCTGTCAATATTTATATTGCATTTCTACGTCTTTTCCCTGAGTAGCAGAGCTGTCTAGAAGCTGTGAATTTATAGTTGGTCATAAAAACTACAAATGAATCTCTGCATGAATCTCCCAGACATCTTTTCAACTTGTTTTATGTGTACTAGTTGCACAAATCTATCTTTGGAAAAGGTCTTTTGTTGCTGTTTTTGTTTGGATTGGTTGCATGCAGTTTTTGCTTTTTTTTAAGCCACATGAAGACTATATATACAAGTTCCTGAAAAATTATATAATACTCATGAGAGCATGACGTAGAGATCTGTACCAATTACATTTACATAACTAGCAACCACTCTGGTTTATTTAATCATGGTTTATTGATGAACTGTGCACTCATTTGGCTGGATTCATGTTATACTAAAATATAAATAAACCACATTAGGATGGGATGTGAACTTAGCAGCTGCATCTGATTCTACTATACTAGGCTGATTCTAGACTATTCCAAAGTTTACAGCTTAACTCAGTAATAATATCTAGTGTATAAGACAGGCCTGTCACTCCTAGCCCACGGGCCAGATGCGTCATGTGCTGGCCACACCCACACTCAGTTTAGTGAAGGGGGAAAAAGTCCCATACGTCATGTGATGCTGACATGATGTCGTGAGCTTGACACTGCTGGTATAAGATATCATCCAATGCCTCCAATGGATTTCTTGAAATGTAGAAGTTGGAATTACCTTTTGTAAACAAGGAATGCTTAAATTATATAAAGTATATGTTTCAAAGCATATACTTTGCTATGATATCACACATTATATAGCTCACATATCAGCTAACAGCTGCTTTTATCTTGTTTCAAGAATATGTCATGCCAACAACTGTGATTTGAGGATATTTTTTTAAGGAGCCACTCATGGATGATAGTGCGGCATGATGTGCAAGCAAGAAATTCGTAACAGTAGTAGCAAACAGTTTCATGATTAATACCTACAGCTGCTAAACAAACAACTCATTTAGTTCCCTTTGTGAAACATTTTAGTAGATAATATACCATTTGAAATTTACAGACTCCTTAAATTATAGAAAAAAATAACTAAGCTGTGAGCTTGAAATAAGCAAATGTTGGTTAAAAATATGCAAATCTAGGCCATTATAACAGATTATTGCACAGGTTAGTTTCCATGGAAAGTGTATATATTATTTGAAAATTCCACTGCTACAATATTATGAGTTGCCATTTGTGAATAGGTATAATATAAATATAAATTTCCTAAAATAAATAGAGGTTTCAAACATTTGCGCATAGTTTTTTTGGGGGGGTGGTGGTCTTGGCTTAGCCTGTGACATTGGCTTGATATAGATTTTGGCTTTTTTTTTGTCCAACCCAAATGCTTTTGCTTTTTCTATATCAAAAAGAATTCTAGGAAAATGAGAAAGGTAAAAAGTTATTGAGATTTTTGTTTAATTATTTTTTGAAAGTTTTTAAACACAATAGCTTGATTCTTACACAAGATCAATATTCAGTCTGGGACAAAGGATGTTGCCTATTCTGTAGTCCCAGTGGAACACTCTGGAGCAGGGTCTCCAACTTTGGTAACTTTAAGCCTGAAGGACCAACTCCCAAAATTCCCCAGCCAGCAAAAGCTTGCTTGGCTTAAAGTTGCCAGGATTCGAGACCCCTGCTCTGGAGGGTAGTGCTACTCACAAACCTCAAGGCAGCTGAGAGCTTTCTATTGTATCATATTCTACCATATCATAAAAGAGCTGCATAGTTTATGGCTTACCCTGATGACCTTGTGGTACGGTGCCATAAGAGGCTTCTTCACCAAAATCACAAAAAAGCTGTGTAGAGTCAAGAAGTCATTGTAAACCAAGTGACACAATTTAGATGATTTCTCCCATTACCAGCCATATTTTGAAGAAGGTATTTGCAATGAGGAAACTTCGTAAAACTATGCAACGGAGCTGACTTTCTGCTTGTTTTGCAACATCTGCCAAAATTAAGCAAGGAGGAGGAGACTGTACCCTATGAAGATGACATCTACGGGAGGAAAAATCAAGAAATGCTCACAAGGAGGAAAAACATAAGATATGGAACTTGACGCCATCATCCCTGAATTCCTTCAAATCATGTAATTCACAATACAGTAGTTATTCATAGTTGTTGGCTGGAGCAAAACCTCCATAAATAAGGAGGGGAACTAATAATACACATTGTCAACCAAAAATATTGAAATCCTAATTAACTAGTTGGTTGAAACGTATGTTTTGAAATTGTAAGTATACTTATTAGGACAAACACTTGTGCTGACAGAATGGGAAAAAATGCTTCTTTTCTTGACACTAGAATAGGCACATTCTTGTCTTATATATTTTTAAAACATCTGTTCCTTGGCAAAATAATATTTTACTGTTTTTTGTGTGATTTTAATAATTTACTGTGCATACCTGCTTAAAGATAAGACTTGTTGAGTTCAGTGGTGCTTAAAACATGTGTAGGGGTATATAGGATTAGCATTTTTAAATTGATCAATTATTAATTTAAAACTTTGCAGGCCTAATTATCATTTATCTCATCATTTTAGTCTTATACTAAATATCTGAATAAATGGGATTTAGCTGCCCTGATATCCCAGCAGTTATAAATAAATGCCCTTAAGCTCTTGCCTGTAATGTGATTTTTGACACCTTTTGCTGTGAAGGCAAGTTATGCTTTGCTATAGAAGACATTAAAAATAAATGATAAGTTGGTTTCTCTGACTCCAGCATGATGTATAAAATGTTCTATACATTTTATTTGTTTGTTTTACTGTATTTCTAAACTGCCTGAATCCTTGGCATCAATAAGAAAACAAAAAATAGAATACTATAAATAGGTAAATCCGAATCAAAACCCAAAACATAATCACAAAAGCAAAAATAAACCCCAAATGAAATCCGGTATCAGATTCTACAGTCCCTCAGCTGGATCTGAATATGGATTCAAAACAAATACTGTTTTTAGACCTACTACAACACATCAAACAATTATTTTCAGATTTGCAACAAACCAGAAGGCGAGGGGGGACTGCATGCACTTGTAGAGGTAGATTATTCCATGAGGTGGGAGTTGTTGCAGCCAAGGTCTGCTGTGTCACTCATGTTGCATGAGCCTCATAAGAGCAAGAGATTTTCACTATGTCCTCTCAATGACTGGACTGAATGGGCAAATTCCATTTATTATATCATGTTGCCTGATGCTATCTAGAACTTTATAGGTAATGATGACAACCTTGAATTGGGCCCAGAAGCCTCCTGGCAAGCAATCCAGTGACTATAATAGAGGTATAATTCTATATTGGCAGGGCTTGATCTTGCTGCTGTATTTGTACCACCTATAACTTTTGTGTTACTTTAAAGGCAAACTGGTGTAAAACAAATTGAAGTAGTGATCAAACCATGATTATTATAGTGATCAAACCAAGGTTATGACCTTGGTCCAGCAATGGCCCCAGTTACAGTACAGCCCAAGCTACATCTCCCTCTGTTTGTCTATACATTTACACAAACAGAGTAAACCCTACTGAATTCGTTGAGATTTATTTATGGGTAAATGTTCACAGAGCTAAAATGTTCTGTGTAGAAGTGCATATTTAAATGTGATTCTGAGGGATCCTTGGTGATCTCTGAGCTTCCGTGTTTTCTTGCAAGGCTCCAAGCTAACAGGAGACTATCAGTTCTGGTTCCACCATAGACATGAAACCTGGCTTGGTCACCTTGGTCCAGTCACTGTCTCTCAAGCCAACTTCACATGTTTCTTGTAGAGAAACTAGGAGGAGGAAGTAATATTATATATGTGGACTGTTTCAAGTTATTTATAAAAATATTAAAGGTGAGGTAAAAATATTCTAAAAATCATGTCTTGCAACTGATTCCATATCACTTATTACTTTCCTGCCCAGTTTTGTCTAATATATGCATCGGGCCAACTGTACACTGCCTAGAGTCTTGACAACTGTAATAAATACAATAAATAAATATTTAACATTTTCTTGATCCACTTTTCTATCGTTAGTAAATATTCTATAAAAATACACAAATTCATCTACTTGCTCTATTTGCCATTTATATACAATTTACCATTGTTGATTTTCTTTCTCAAGCACATTTACTTTCATATCAAAATTCCTTAATTTTCAGATCCCATCCAATCCAACTGCTACTGAAAATTATTCTAATTCTCAGCCAAATAACATGGCATCATCTGTATATAAAAGTGCACATACACATAGCTCTTGCTTAATGGGCCCTAATTGGGAGTGGAATTTTGTTGCTAAACAAAGCGGTTGTTAATGCAAAACATCATGTGAATGTAGGCCTTTTTAAATATATATATATTTAAGTATATTTCTTAAGTATGTTTTTTCACAAAATAAAAACAATTCAAATTTATGATGTCATTAATGATGATAATGATAATGATGAACCTGCTGCTGGAAAGATTATCTGAACTACAAGCTCCAAATTGACTGATAAAGTCCATTTATTTAGAGTTTGATTTGAGATTTATTATTTAAAAAAACCTCATTTCAGTTCAACGGGAACATTTACTTGCAA
The DNA here is from genome assembly GCF_049901735.1 of Notechis scutatus. Lineage (NCBI taxonomy): Eukaryota > Metazoa > Chordata > Lepidosauria > Squamata > Elapidae > Notechis > Notechis scutatus. The sequence goes on from NC_142011.1 coordinate 29,097,245, forward strand.
AATGTAAATACAAATTGCATTTCTAATTTCTACCATATTGTGCCCTTTGTAAGACTTCATAAACTTAGAAAATATTTATTTAACTCTGCTGCTTTTGATTTTCACCATACCTCTTGGCAAACATTGTTTTTTATTTGGGAGGAGCTGAATCCAACAATTTTCTTGTTATTTCCTCATTTCTTTCTGGAAGACTTAATTGATCATTATAACTAGTTACTCTTAGAATACTGGGAATGGTGCTTGAGAACTATTAAAAACCTTGCCAAGGTACAGGGCAAAATAAAAATAATCAAAACTGATTATTCCTGGCTTGTTTTTGCAAGATACAATCCTGTTCCATTAGATTCTATGAGACTTTTGTTTCAGGATTCCATGGGAGATTAGGAGGGCGATACTATTCTATGGAAGATAGCTACCACATGCCAAAAATTGCTGGGACTAGTTTTTCCACCCTTTTGGAACTGTCAGAGCTCTTGTAATATATCTTATTTATAACTGCATTTCATAAGAATAAAATGATTCTCTGATTATAAAAACTCTCTCTAATGCATATGTATTGTGCACCCTGTGATTTATTCCCTAAATTCTTCCTCTTTAGGCCACCCCGAAAATGAATGTAGCAAAAATCATTATTTTTAAGATAACTACTTTAATGGCTAAATTTGGAGTACAAAAACATGTGAAATCAGTTGCATTTTTAAAATTGACAGTTCTCACTTTTCTTCAATGTGCCTACGCAAATATTAAGGAAGGATATTTTTAAATTGATTTTCTAGGTGGCACCAGTGACAAGAATGAACTAATGCAAGCCAAATCTACAGAAACATCTAATATAGAATGTAAGAACTTACTATACTTAACATTATGAATCTTCCACAACTATGTGGACATGCAGAACCTGAATAAGCCCCTGAATTATGGAATGTCTACTTTGGAAAGCAGTGAAAATACAAATGGTGTTTTGTCAGAGACAGGTATAACAGAAATAAGCTGCCACGGGGCATTTTATTAATAGAAGCATTGCTAACTCAGGAACTTAGTCTAGTAGTTAAGACACCAGGCTAGAAACCAGGAGACTGTAAATTCTAATCCTACCTTAGGCATGAAAGTCTGTAGAGTGACAATCACTCTCTCAATCCAATTTACCTCACAGGGTTCTTGTTGTGGGGAAAATAGGAAGAATGGGGAATATTAGGTATGTTTATAAAAGATAAAAATAAATCAACAAATACATAAAACTTAAAAGCCATTATCTCTCCTCCCAGCACTGAATTCACTTTTAGTGAACTCAATATTCAAAATTAACATTGAAAGTTCAAATTATATTATATATTCCAGTAGGGCATAGATCCCTTGAAAACAAATCTGACAGCTGCCTTCAAGACCAGCTTCAATAGTTTCAGGTGTACCGTACAATTGTCCCAAGATATAGAATGGAGCAAAATATTTTAACATTCAACATATTAAGAGTTATGGGAGAGGAACATGTTTTAACAGAGACGACTGAGACTGACCTGAAAGTCGATTTTAAAATGTCAAGCTACAAGAATAATGCTACACTGGGCCTACAAAAGAAACAAGCTGATGTCTTTATAATTAAATGGGATATGCAAAGAACTAACCGGAGAGTGACCTGGATAATATTCCTATATTGGATTTATAGGACAAGCTGTAAAGCTTTGATGAATTTTAGGAGAAGAGACAAGAAAAAATGAAAAGAAATGAAGTTCTGGGACATTATTTGAAGGGACTAAAAATGAAGCTTGTTAAAAGTAAAAAGAAGGAATATAAAGTGGGTTTACTTATTCAGGGTTAAAATATATATTTTACTTATTTATTTGTATCCCTCCTTTATTGTGTTTACAAATAACTCAAGGCAGTGAACATACCCAACACACCTTCTTCCTCCTATTTTCCCCACAATAATACTGAGAGGTGAATTGGGCTCCGAGAGAATGACTGGTCCTAGGTCATCCAGCTAGACTTGAATTCACAATCTCCCACTTTCTAGCCTGGTGCCTTAACCACTAGACCAAACTTTCTCTCATATTGTTATCACCTACCTTAATCCTTTACTGTAACCTTTAATGGGATTTTGCTGCTCAGGATTGAAATGATGAGATTTTTTTAAGGATTAGTGTAAGGAAAATTTGTTGATCCAATGAGGACAGTAAATAGAGATTAAGAAGGGGGGAAAAACTCCCAAGAGACAATCAGGGAATTAGAATGTTTGCCCCCAAAAGAAGAGAGAAAAAGCAAAACTTTTGAGCCTCCCTTACTGTATTATCAAAGATCTAAACTGAAACTGCTATTTAGAGAAAAAACTAGTAAATACAGCAAATAAAATAATGTTAGGGGCTATCAGAACAATTCTAAACTAAATCATATAAGAATATGACTATTAAGGAACTGAAATGCTTTAGCTTTTTATATAAGCAAAACCTTATAACTGTTTTTGATAGCATTCTTCTTTTACCTAGAGAGAACTACAATGATTGAATGCCAGAAACTGGATCATAATTTGGGTTGTATCCCTACTGCTTTCCTTCTCTAATGATGCTAAATTTACACTTTTTCATCAACATATAACTGTGAATCTTATTTGAAAAAGTGATGCTTATGTTTCCAGTAGACTAAAGAAATCCAACATGGCAAATAAAAAACAATGGCAACTTAATGTAAAAAAGAGTAAACAAACAATCTATAAGCAATTAGTCTGTATTCAGATCCATTATTGCCTCAACTTTCCTTTAATTAAAGTGATACATTTGAAATCCTTGGCTGGATATGCTGGAATTTGTAAACCCAGCACAACTGGATTCAACTCATTGAATGCTGCCATAGTTGAAGTTCCCACTCACAATGGATATTAGTAGAACAAATCTTTTTGAATAAGAATGATTATTATGATTCATTATGATGCCAATTCAATAAAAATCTCCTATATGTTAAAACCAATAGCTAGACATTTATAACATTCCACATCCATGAAAACTGTAATTTTGATTGGGTTATGTTCTTCCTAACGTTTCTTATGATAATGCTCCCTCTTGTGGACTAACATTGCCAGTGCTGCAGTTTTGTGTATTCTTTGAGAATACTTTGTTCTTCCTGAAACTCAGTCTATTACTTTCTCTCTGGAAAATATTATGCTGACATATTAACAATCAAATGAAATAAACCCAAGACAAGATACTGATGTTACCAACAGCCTTGGCAACAATTTATTAATAGAAAACACATTATATGTTTGATTCAATTAAGCTAATAAGCATTTTCTCTGAAATATTTATTTTGTTTCTTTTACACCAAGAACTGATGTACTGGAGTCCTTTTTTCCCATGGCAACCACAAACATAGGACACCCAACATTTTCTGCTATAGGAAAAAAAAGTATAGCTGCTTTTTTTAGACATAGAAGTACCTTGACTGAGATGCCCAATACATGTCTTTGAAATGCACATCCAATTCTGTAGACTGTCTTGTAGTTCTGGAAAACAACCACCTTCATCCAAAAATAATATACCTATCACGTTTGCTCAGAGATGCTGTTTGTGGCAGTCCCTGGCACTTTACTTGATGCTGACATTTCAGCAGTCCGTGGAGCCTGCTTTGGGAGACGGATAGGCACATAGACATTGGAAGCGCAGTGTTCCTTAAGGTATTCTCCACCTTTCTCTTCGTAATCTTTCCTAATTATCCAGCCTTCTTCACGGTTCATGTACTCCAGTGCCCAGTCCCGAGCTCCATACCATGCATCAAGAACAGGATTAGAAGCAAGATGCACCTGCATGGCAACAAGAATATCACACCATAGACAAAATTTATTAGCAAAATTATTTGGTAGAAATAATTTCAAGAATTGTCTTTTCTTGCATGAAATGCCTGCTTCTTAAGATGAAGTTGGAAGGGACAGATAGGTTCTCATGAGAACGAATTCGGCTCTTTAAGTCTTCACTTTCCTAGGAAGGTGACTATGAGACTCTCCTCTTATGGGGTATTTTTATGGATTATTTTTCCTTCTGAAATATGAGCTTAGGTTCCTGAAAATATAAGAGGTTTCTATGGCTTTTATTTTTTAACATTCTATCATTTATATGATTGCATTTTTATTATTTCTGTACTTGTCAGTTTCTGTATGCACACTGATAAATAGGAAAGTATGATATATTTAAAAGCAAGTATTTTCAAACCTGAAAATAAAATAATCTTGTTGCATAAAATCAAAGGTCCATTTGTTTTCCTTAGGTAGCAAACAGAATTCTTTTAGGAAATCTACTCCCAGTAGCTGTATTAATAGCAGCCTAGAGTCACATCTTGATGAGATTGATTGATGGCTTGCCCTAGAATAGCTTTATTGTCACTTTGAATGTATACTAATCGGCATATATTAAAATGAAATTTTGCATACAGTCCTCAAAGGGTCTCCTCCTTTAATATACACTACATAAACATAACAAAATAAATAAATAAAAACAAAATTATGCATATATCCACATGTATTGTATGAAACTGTGAAACAACACAGTTTAGTTTGGATGTATACATGTATATGGTGAAAGAAACAAATCTTGCGAGTTTACCAGATGGATGACATAGGAAATAAAGCTGTTACAGAATCCCCTTCCAGAGGGAGCAACAGAAACAAACCATGAAGTGGGTCTATGGAGTCTCTGACAATGCTTTGAGCTCTAAGTACATAGTGCTTATACGCAGTATCCTAAATGACCAGGAAGTGAGCTTCCTATAATCTTCTCGGCTGTCCTTACCACTCTTTGAATGGACTTTCTATCTGAGGCACTGCAGCCACCATACCAAACAGCGACGTAGTTTGTTAAAATGCTCTCAATCGTGCTTCTGTAAAAAGTGGCTAGGACAGAAGGAGAAAGATGTGTTCTCTTCATCCAACAGGAAATGCAGATGCTAGTTTAAATGCTTCACTTCACTTGCTTCACTTCAGGATGATGTGGAGAGATCAGCTCAGATTGTTACTTATCTGCATCCCTAGATACTTAATCCCTAGATACTTAATGACCACCTCTACAGCTGCATCCTTGATACCGAGTGGAGTATGACCATGCTGATTCTTTCTAAAATCTACAATGATCTCCTTTGTTTTATTAACATTTAGAACCAGGTTACTTTTAGTGCACCAGTCCACCAGAGCCTTCACCTCTTCCCTATATGCATCTTCATTGTCATCCCGGATAAATAACACACAAAATCTGAACATAACCTGATGCTGAATATTTCACTATATAAAACTTGGATTTTCCCCTTCAATTGGCAAAGACAATACTCTACCTGAAAGGATGATTGGAATGGCCTCATTTCAAGCAATTCTTTCTGGATTCTAGCTTTCATTCCAGGATACATCACATTTCCACCAGTGAGGAAGACATTCTGGACAAGCTTTTCCTGCTGATCTTTTGAATATCTAAAAAGAAACCAAGTAAAAACCAACTCTATTATTAAAAACATTTAAGGCTCTTTTTTGTCTGACAATGACACAGGAATCTTCCAGTATGTAAGCAATAGCTTACATATTCCCCTTCCCCTGAAGCATTACCTATGGTACCTATCTCTAAAAGCTAAACCACCCTCCATAACCTAGGTTTTTCAGACATTTATACGAAGCCCATGTGATTATTGCTGAAAATTCAGAAAGAAAAGGGCACCCAGATTGGCTTAAACTTCAAAGATTTCCAGAGTATCAAGCTGTGAAGTGCAATGCTTAAGAATTCGAAGATAAAAAAAGACACTAAAGAGCATGTAAGGGTGCAACATGGCACTCATTGCACCTCCTTGAAATAATCAGATCTTAGGATCCTTGTGGCTGTTCTCTGCAGCAACTGCAGGATCCCAGGAAAAAGGCATACTTTATCCCATGTTTGCTATAAAGATTGCTTCTCAATTCTAGCCCTACAAGTATTTTTTTAAATCAAAATTTGATTTTTTTTATTTACTTTTTTCCTGATTTATAAAATCTTCCCAGATGATAAAAGCTTCTCTAAAGTAATTTCTTTCTTCTTCATCAGCTATAATGGCAAATAATAATTATAAATGGTTATAGCGAACTTCAGGTTTCAAACTTTTTCCCATTCTTCTTCTGCTTTCCTTACTTGAAAGAACTGTGTGCCTGAGATTGTGGTCTCATTTTTTCATGTAGCATTAATCCAGTCCAACATGACTTCTAAACACAATTGCTATGACAGCGAAACACTGAACAGTATTTTCTAAAGTTACATGAGAGCAGAGTGTCACTGAAGGTGTCAAGTATATCATTCTATATCACTCTTACATATTTCCTTGGCAATGTGCCCCATGTTTGTTCAGTTTACAAAGCATATCATACAATGCTTTGCTAAATGTGTAACTTGGCTTTCTCAGAACCTGCAAATGCAAACCATCTTCTCTTCTTTAAAAAATACTGCGAAGGCTATTCTGAAAACAAATAAGTAAAAAAAAACCTACTTATTTACCTAATTTATAATCCATGATTAATGGAACCATGATTTATTGAATGAATGCAATTGCCAGGGTTTGCACAACAAATTGAGCCAAAGCTAGTTGACTTCATGTTAACTCACTGCATCATCCAAAGCAACTTTCTCTGATCACTGAGAACATATTCTTAAGTGCATCTATTTAAGTTAGGAATTCAGGAAGTCTGTAATTTTACCTGTCCAGGACGAACTGCATGGTTTCTGCAAGCCCAGCCTGTTCTTCTCCTATTAGGGATGGCTGAAAGACAATTTCAGGAACTCGGATTCTCTCTGTGCCAAGAAAGAGCTGATGATATTCTGCCAGATTAAACACGGGCTATAAAAACATGAATATTCAGGAGAGCAATGCTTTAGAACAGGGGTGTCAAACTTGATTTCATTGAGAGCTGCATCAGGGTTGTGTTTGATCTTGGCGGGTAGGTGGGTGTGGCCATGGTGGGCATGGCCAGCTCGATGTCACTTGTGTCGGGGGCAACTGTGGTGGCCAAGTGCTAAGGCAGGACTTCCCTGAGACCTTCCCTCACTCTCATTATAATCTTCCTTCCTTCCTTTTTCCTTCCCTCTTCATTCTTTTTCCTTCCCCTCTTTCCTTATTTTACCTTCCTTGTTCCTTTCCTTCTTTTTCTTTGTTTTTTTCCCTTTCTCCTTTCCTGTCCCTTCTTGCATGCTCAAGTGCAAAAGAGAAAACATCTATCCTTTTGTTTTGTTTCAGTTAGTTTTGATAGCCCTCTGCAGGTGAAAATAAAGCCCAGGAGGGCTGCTTGTGCCCCATCCTCCCTGAATTCAGTTTTCACTGGCAGAGGCACAGTGGGCTGGTTCTTTACTATTTCCAGGCCAGTCCCGTGGGCCAGATCTAAGCAACCCTGCTTTAGAATATACTGTCTCTTCTCAAAGTACTTTATCAGAGTTAAAATTTGGATTGGTCAAGTTCCAGTGTATTTTATCTCCTTCCCTCACTTGTGTCAGATTTTGTGCACTTGTGTGCAGCTTGTTCATAGCCATTCCACCCGATGGCAAAAAAGGGAGATTTGAGAAAACACAATCCACTGCACTGGACCGAGCTGCTTGGCTTCCCTACAAGAACTGTCCCCTTCTGTGGCCTTCTACCTAGTCATTTGGGATGTTATGAAAAGCCAGGCCTGCATTCACTTCTTTTTGTATTTCCTCCACATGCTGTGTTCCTTTTTCCGCCCTCATTGTTCTGGCTGGAAATAAAGTGAATCCAGTGCATTTGAAGAACAGTAAGTTGCGAAAAGGCAATTTCAATCTATATTGTTAGAATTAGTATTGCATGATTTTAGTTTCTCCCTTGCTTACCAGTCTAAGTGGAAATTTTCATAGCTGAAATCTTCTATGTTTTGCCATCTAGAAGCTAACAGCTGAGTGACAAACAGAAATTCACTGTGAGTTTTACACAGCATTTAAAAAAATAGAATTGCAGCCTTTGAAATCCTCAGCCGTAAGGATGACATGCAGGAAAAATACTGTACCTAATAATGCTACTGCCAGTGCAATATTCAAGACAGAGTTACACCTAATGAATTTCTGACTGTTACACACATTTGTGCCCCTTCAACTGAAACTGAACAACCCATTTGCCTCGTGATATCCACGGCTAAAAATGGTAAAATGCAAACAGCAATGCTGTGACCTAAAAGTATTGCAGTTAAAAAAAGCAAAATGAAGGCGATTCTACTCAGACAGAAAAAATCACAACAAGACTGCTGAAGGGCCAAGGCCTATGAGGAGAATAGACCCAACCTATCCCAGAAACAAGAAATTAAACGATTCACTTGTTATGGTTGCTCTCTATTTTCCTTCAGGTGTCTTTCCTTGTCTGACAGATCCCTTCTCCCTCCAGAAATAAAGATTAAAAAAGGGCAGAGGAAACTGAAACAGATCATGCACGATACTTTCTTCTTTTTCCTACAAAATTGTTATTTTTTTAACAGAACAAGAAAAATAATAAAATCATGCATCATAACAGTATTACAATATTTATATTAGTACTGAAATAACAAAGAAATAATACTAATTTCTCACTGAATTGCTTTCTTTTCCTCATAATATCTGCTTCTACTTCCTGACATTTTGACACTTTTCCCTTTGGCAGGAATACACATACGTAACTAGGATGTTTTCCAGTACTTCCTTCACATCAAACACCTCTGCATTTCAGTTGTTTTTGGTTAAATTATTACAGGAAATTCCCTTTGTCTTCCATGTTCGTCAACCAGGATCCAAAAATATTAATCCACAATATCATAACATAGCCAACATGTTTAAATCTAGTTATAGAAGGCATGGCTGCCCTGATACTTCCAGCTCTGATTTCAATTGCATACAAGTAGCTTACAACAACAGCAGCAGCAGCAGATGAATTGCTTTAAAAAAAATAAATGTGATTGAGGTAACACTTCTGCTTATCCCTTCCCCCTACCTCATCCCTGCCACAGCAGAGATTGGAGAGATTTCAAGCTGTTTGGTCTTTCTACATATTGAGAGCTAAACTGTGACTAAACTGTTAGCTACGGAAAACCACTCTTCCAATGTAGTTAGCCTTTTAAAAACTTCCACTGGCAGAAGTTTTTCAAAACTCTAACTGCTCTCTCTCTGTGTGTGTGTGTGTGTGTGTGTGTGTGTGTGTGTGTGTGTGTGCAAGTGTGTACACACTGTGATGCTCTATATATATAGAGAGAGAGCCAGAAATAAGGCCAGACGAAGGTCAGAAGATGCCCTTAGCTTTTAAGATTGCCAAATATCACAGTGGATGGGATGTAACATGAACAAGGATAGTCTGAAGGTGGTTTGTGGTGCCTTTTTTTAAATCACTGATAGGTTTATGTGAAAGCTTATAATATAGATTTTGAGTGTACCAATTTCAAAGAGCAGGAAACTATGGCAGTGATTTTTCAGACGCAGCAATCAGAATTGGCTATGGTATCTCTAAATATGAGATTCAGTAGTTGCATATAGCCTATTTAGCCATGACCGGCAATTATTTTTATTATTGCCATTATTAGATTTTTATTCTGCCTTTTTATATATAACTCAAGCTGGCAAGCATACCTATTCTCCTGCCTCGTTTTTTCCCTAAAGTCACCCACCTGGCTTTCATGCCTAAGGAAGGCCTAGAATTCACATTTTCTGCTTTCCAGAAAAGCACCTTAACCACAACACCAAACTTTTAACAGAATAGGCACACTGTTTGTGATCTTGCAATGTTCTCTTTATTTCCCAGAATGGTTGACCTAGAACTTCTTTTAGATGGATCATATAGAGGTGTATTTGAAGAAAATTTCAGAGTTTAATAAAATTTATTTTCAGCACACAGAACTGAAATTTCAGTTTTGTATCAATAGGATTTAGAAAGCCAGGAAGCATTTCTTACCAAACACAATCTCAGTTTGTCAATTATACAATTTTAGATTATGACAGTTCCAACTTTACTATGAAGAAAAAAGCTATCCAACATTATCCTTCCTTCCTCCCCCCTCCCCATTTCTCTCTCTCTTCAACTTATATGCCAGCCATCTCTTCCAACCTAACTGACTGGGTTCAGAATGCAAACAAGCAAACATTTATCTGAAATTGAGATTGTGTCTACTTAAAAACAAACCTGTACTGTAGTAACTGGTTTTTCAACTTCAGGTTGCTCCTCAGCAAATAAAGGCTCAAAATCATTAATACTTTCTACATCTTCCATGGATTGTTCACTGCCCAATGGATCAAGCTCAGGAATCTTGGAAGAAAAAAAGTTATTCCAAGAAAAACAAAACACATAAGATAGGATGAATATGTTATTTTTTGAAAGGTGTTATAACCAATTAACCAAACCAATGCTTTTTTTTTTTTTTTTTGAAGAGAGACAAATGTTCTTAAACTTCCAAATTAGGTAAATCTTATTTTCTTCAGAATGAAGTTCACACTAAACCCTTTGACAGCAGTTTTTCAGATTTCCAATTATTTTAAGTGAACAAGTTTGATGTTCTAGCAATATACCTCTGTTCCAAACTGTGGTCATTTCATTTTAAGCAGTCTCTAATAGGATTAGCCTAATTTTCAAGATGCCTCAAGCTTGTCATATTTTGAAACTCACCAGCAAGCTCAACAAATATTTCATGCTCATTCCTGTTAACTCAACTTTGGTAAATAAACATTATTTGGCAAAGATTCAAATTTGAGAAAACTGATAATTTCAGCAACTACAGTTAGTTTTTATTTTATTTATATATCATATTTAAAAACTAACCATTTCTCTCATAGAGTGACTGTGGAAGTTATCATTCCAAAGGACAACTGATAAATTGAAATAACATGTATAAGTTCACATACATAGTGATTAAAGGTATCATCAAGTAAAAATTAATTACCAGATTAGGTTTTAAATCTATGGTTGGCTATTCAGAGGTATTATGCAACATTGGGGTGGAGAATTACATTCCAAGAATATACTTTTAAAATTGCACTCCAACTATACTACTTTTAAAGGTGGCAAATATGACAATAATAATCCTCACAGCTTAAAATAAAAAATTACATATAGATATTAAACATTCCTTTGTATGTAAGCAAAATGCATGCACTAAAACATATTTCTTGAAAGATGTAATTATCTTCAGATTGTAACTCTTTTCCCCCCAAAGATGTGTAAAAAGCATGTAAGAAAAATGTTCAAGGAAACAAATCTATATAGCAATTAATAAAAAAGGAATTTAGCTGCTATGAAAAATAAAGGCTCACAATGAAGCATGCAAAGCTGTTAGCTACCCATGAATATCCACATACATTTATGTTCATGGTCACTTCCTGCTTTTTTCTACTCCTTTTGCCATAATTTGGCACAATAGTTGTAACAATTGCATGATTCTAAATCTAGCAAGAATCCTTGTACATACAGATCATTTTATAAGGTTCAGTGATGGCAATTCTGCTAAGTATACTTATTGAACTAAATATCTCAGAACTAGTGGAGCGTATATGTACCTATTTTGTTCCCATTTCCTCAATCATTACTATAACGTTCTAATATGCACCTGTTTCAGTATCTAGAGCTTTTTCTGATAGTGAAACATGAGTGGTTGGGGAACAATAGTAAAAAGAGAAACTTGTCACACTTCCAACTTAAACAGGCTTTATCTTCTGACCCTTTGGCCTAAAATATACATTATTTAATCTGTGAATAAATCAGTGTTTCTCAAGAATGCTTAGACAAAGAGACATTTCCCCCTTTACAATTTCCTCAGAACTCCCCCTACCCCCAAAGTCTCTAAGCCTACCAGAATACATTTGTTTTTCAGAAAAATGTTATTGAGTATCATCATCTTGTCATGCTGAAAATGATTTAAGGACAGAATTAAAGATAGCAAAACAAAATAGGAGAGAGAAATGTGTACACTTGTGTGAAGTTGCAGTACAACCAAGAGAATGAAATCTTGAAACTGTTTCCCAAATATTGATTCCTGTTAATAATACCTCTGGCTTGCTGTCCACAACATCCACTTCAACACTAACTTCTGCCTGGAGGATTTTCTGCTTAGTTTGCTCAATGGCCAAACTTAGCTTGTGGATATAAGACTGCAGTTCCTCAGCGGAGTCCATGTTCAGTTCCACCAAAGCTTTGTGAAACTGATCCACCTGACCATCTTCTAGCAATTCCTACAAAAGAAAGCATTAAAAAGAATCTATTTTTATTGTTAACCTGCTACAAATCACTAGCCTTCACTGTCTATTTTCTATTATAACTAAGGGAATTCCTGCAGAAAATTGCACCTGCTGTTTGGAAAAGAGAAGCAAATCGATTCTTAAATAAGTGACTTGTTATTTGCTGGCAATTGATTAACATCTTTAATTCCTTCACTGAAATATGAAAATGACCCTCTGAGAACAAATATTTCACTGAGAATACAATTCCAAGAATAATCCTCCCTCAGCTTATTTTTCACTTCCTCCAAACTAAAACTACAACTCCAGCAGTGCATGAAGTTACCTGAACATAAAGAAGCCTCTCCAGTCTCTCCTGATCTAGCTGAAGCTTTTCTTCTCGACGGCGAGCATTAAGTTCCTGAAGCCGTCGAAGTTGTTGCTGCCGTCGCTCTTGCTTCTCCTCAGACGTGATAGTACTCCCGAGGAGCTTATTTGAAAAAGGCAACTGCATCTTATGCACATTGTTCTCATAGTATTCAGGTGATCGCCACTTTTGCATCTCTGTTCAAATCACAGTAATGATTTTTGCTCAGAAAAAATCATAGTAATAATTTTTGCTCAATAAACTCCTATTCGAATGCCCTGAGAAATTAAGAAAAAGCAATGTAGGATATTTTTTGTGGGGGGTGAGGGTGACAGGAGAGAGAGAATTAATGTCTACCCGATATTTAATCAACAAAAAGCCTGTGAGAAAACCTACATCACTTTTATGTTATTGCACTAATCTATATGAGCAAAGAAAAACAAGAAACTGTATTTATCTGATGCCAGAAAACAGAAATTAGAGAACAGAAACTGCAAGGAAAAGTAATATTTTCTGAGAAAATTCCAGTGCAAACCAAGAGACCAGAAAAGGCAAACAGCATGCATTAATGAAACTTAAACAATCAGTATGATAAAAATTGGGGAAGCAACTCTTCTCATTCTCTTTATAAAATGGCCTTTATAAAGCCAACTATTGAGTCAGATTGCATGATATATTCAGCTTCAACAGTTTAGGATCTAACTATCTGGTTCTTCTTAGATCTCAAATAAACAGATTATAATTTGGTTCTTCTGTTGATTTCAAGGGAATTAAATATGGATCTGAAGCCCACTGTGCTTTATTTTATTACTGATGTAGTTGCACATTTCTGGGCAGTTCACAAACCTAAACCATAGATGACTGACATCATAAATAAACAGCATGACACTGATAAAATAGCAATTCAAATTTTAAAACATGCTGCTAAACCGATGACAGAAAAGTGTAGCAGTTGATTTCTAGGGACTTGTCAGAACTGCCATATTTTAACAGCTTTCCAAGAAAGTCAAAAATAGAGTTCAAATGGATTTTAGTGTGGGCAAGGTATCTTATATCCAATTGGTAGCATAATTACAGTACGTTCACCAAAATCAACATTTAAAATTAATTAAACTCAGCTTAAATTCCACAGTTTTCAACAAATTTCTGTAATTTTGTTGTTTTACAATTTTTCATATTGTACATTTTACAATATAAGAGAATATATCAAATCATGATATACAGTAAGTTAAACAAAAATATAAAAAATGAAGCAATCTACCCAATCCCTATATTACTATATTAATCATTTGGTTTTGTGCTTATTCTTAAAGTATAAAATCTCAATAACATAGACAAACATGCGCTATATTGGTGTCTATTTTTACAGTGCAAACAGAATTTTTCAGTGAACTCATTTATCATCTCTCTGTTCACTCTAAACATATTTGTTGATTTAACCAAGAATATGTATTTAGCTGCTACACCCTGTTTGCTGAACTTCCTGGATTGAAGAACCATACACAGAGTTTGTTCCAATAATTCCAGATATATGAAATCAAAGCATATTAAAGGATTTGTGTTCTTTAGATAAGGCTGTGGTTATTTCATCCTGTTCACTGAAAATACACTGGCTGCATTTATATTAAGACATCATTTATTTAGCTGTGTTTTTTCGAATAAGCCACTGTGGCTGATTTAACAGCATGCTAACTCCAACCAAAACCAACTGTGTTCTCCCAGTAAGTTCAGGAGACTCCTGGCTACAACACATTTCTATCTTCTTTTTATTAAGAGGATATTGGCTTTTTGTGAAAAACTAGTGCTACTATTTAGTTCTAACAAACTATTGTTTGTTAGACCTAAACTAAAATAATGTAGTTTTGGATGCTGTAATAATTACATATGTTCTAATGCCTTATTCAGATTTGCAAACCAGGTCAAAGCAATTTTAGATAATTTCCTATCTCTTTAGTAATATAAAATTTGTTAGGGATAACATGGTTACCTAACTTAGTTTGGGTAAAATAATATATAAACTATGTTAGTGAGTTTAAGTGTATGTATCACTTTAAACTGTAAACCAAGTATTTTGGGTGCGGTTGTAAAATCACCATAAGAGGGAGCAAGAGAGCTCACTGTTTGCTGGCTTTTACTGGATTGCTGACAATGATGGATTGATGGTGATAACTGCGTGTTTGCTGAGAAAAGAAAAGGGGTTTGATTATTTCTTCATATCTCTGACTGCAAAAGAGATATATCACTGGACTGATTGATTGTAAGTTTAATGAACTCTTTTTCGACACTGGACTTTGAAAACTGAATAACCCCGGACTGACTGAACTTAGTGTATGACATATGGACTGTTTGGCTATGCTATAACTCTTGCTGGAATAAAAACTATTTAACTTGCACAGTGTATCTGTCTTACTGAGTGTAAGCTACTACAATGTTTTGTTTCACATATCTGCCTGCCTGCTAGACTGCCGTTGCATGTTCTGCTAGGGTGTATATCCCTAACAAAATTGACTCTATTTTTAAAAATTTTAAAAATCAGATGACACAAAGGAAATAAAGCTGCGTGATAACTTTTGACAGCAATGCCTTACCTTCTTTATAATCTTCCGCGATATAGCTGTGCTCATGGAGTATTTCTTCCACACGGCTAAGCGTGATGGCACCAAAATGCCCTGGATATTTCAATTGCAGGAGACGCTGGAGATAAAGGGCCGCTTGGCCTCCTCCAAGATTTATTCGCTTACAGTTTCGTGCATCTAACCTAACAATTCATAAAAATGGAGGAAAAATTAGGCTGTACAGAACAATTTCATTCTCTCTATCAGAACCCAAGTTCTAAAGACTTTTCAAGTAGCCATTTATGTCATGTCCACAGTCAATATTATCATCAATATTAGTTTTCACACATGTAGTGGAAAATCTTAAGAAATCTTCATTATTTGTGTATACAGAAATAATTAAAATAGTTAAAATATCCCAATTCACAAAAGAGTAAATTATGCTTAAAATAAATATTATTCAAGAGAGAGAATCCAATTGAATAGAAGAAAAACACATTTAATCCACTTCCAAAGGCTACATAAGAGATTTAAGACAACTAAGAAAAAGGATTTATTTGGTTCTCACTCTCTGGCAGGGCATTAAATTGGGTGAGTCAGAAAAATGATAAGTAGCCAGTGTAAGTGATATAGAACTGAAGAATGAAAATTATTTTCTAAGTATTTTTAACTACCATATTTTGTACCATCTGAGATTTTTAGCACAATAGATTATTAAAATCAAGTTTGAACATCATAAACATACAAACTAACTAAATAAGCAAAGTATTATTTAAACAAAGACATTGCTAATCTCCAAAATTATATGTAAATAGTGGTTGTACTCTAAACAGTTTGTTCAATAAACTTCAGTGGATACATTTATTCAATAAAAATTCAATAATAATTATTCAATTAGTATTCAATAAAAGTTCAATAAACTTCAATGGCTACATTATACAACACACCAAGGCAAAACCATAGAAACTATTATAATGTTTAGCGGAATATGTTGCAAATAAAGTCACTAATTACAAGAGAGCTCCAAATAATTAAACTGGCCCTTTAGTTATATACTTCTATTGAGATAAGAACATCCTCTAACATGCAGATTTCAATCCTGTCTGGTGCATATTTAAGGTTGCTCGTTTCTCATTAAATCTAAATTGCCCACATAGGCCTGTCAAGGGTTTTTCCATTACTTCCTTCAAATGAGATGAAAAAGAAAAAGAAACGACATTGTGCCAACTTGTCAACAGATTCTTCTAATTTATGTTAATAGGATCATGTACATTGGGGAATAACAACAATTGTCCAAGGACAATTATGTCACCCATCAGTATACTTCTGGGATCAAATTCCTGCCCCCAGTTTCCAACATAAAACATGCTGGACTTTTGTTCTTTTTTTATTTGGAGAATTTGTGGAATTTTAAGCAGCACTAGAGTAATTTGGATGACTTAGAGCTTGCACACTATTACAGTACACATTTTACTTAACTCCTGAAGTTCCCTTTCAAAAAAAAAACCCAGCATTCCCAGCATCACTTTTAGAGAGTGGACATCAATATATATTTATTTTAATTTATTAAATTTGTTTGCAGCCCGTCTCAACTCAGAGTGACTATATATTAAGGTGACCAACCGTCCTCCTTTAGGGAGGACAGTCCTTCTTTTGTTAAGTTCTGTCCTCTCTCGAAAAGTGTCCTTCTACATGTCCTCCTTTTTGATATTTGAAATAAATCTCCTGATTTGAAGTAAATCTCTTTATTTGATCGATGCCGATCCGATCCATTGTGTGTGATGTGACGTATTTGTATTTGACATGACGATTTGTCAAGACTTGGTACAGTGCAGCGAGACGTGATTATGAGACGCATGCGCTCCACACAGGAGAATTGTTTTGAGAGAGTGTTTTTTTCCTTGAATTTATTTGTGTCCTCCTTCTCATTGTAAAAAAGTTGGTCACCTTATAGCGAATCTAGGTGAAGCAAATCTAGGTGAAGCAAATCTAGGTGAAGCAAATCTAGGTGAAGTGAATCTAGGTGAAGCCATCTGTGCTGCCTCACAGTTGCCACGAAGCTAGAGAAAGAAGGGGAAGGGGGAAGTAGATAGCCCAGCTTACAGTAAAAATAAAGTTTTCCTGTGGGAACCAAGGTAATTGTAACAGGTGGCTGGTGAAGGAAGAGAGGAGTCTACCAGCTGTATTCATTGGACACCTGGAAGGAGGGAAGTTTTACTCTTTTAATTAGGTGAAAACCGCGGGAACTCTCAGAGTTGGTTTTCACCTGCTATGCCAATATGATGTATCCAATAAACATGTTCTTAGAGGAATCAACCTGCCTCAGAGTTCCACTTTCAATGGGTGCATTACTTGGAACACTGATACCATATATATGGTGTAGCGAAGAGAAAAAGTTGCAGTTCTTTGATGTAGATATTAAAAAGGAAGTATATATATAAAAAAGACAAAACGTATACATCTCTCAAAATCTGGCACAGACGAACTAAGGTAAAGATTCCCAAAACACAGCCTTCCACACTTCCTATAGAACTGATCTCATAGGGAATATACACATTCTGACAGCTTCAAGAATAATATACGCACAATGTTGGAAACAAAATAATTTGCCTAGTGAGGAATTAATAATTGAAAATATACTAGACTGTGCTGAAATGGACAAATTGACATTAAAACTTAAGGAGAAAGAAGAGTCGGAGTATTATGAAATTTGGGATAATTGGTATAATTGGCTGAATAATAGAAATAAAGATAAAGGTAATAAGAAAATTATACATACAAGTAAATGATTGTATGTAAAGATGTATCAATGCAGATATTTGTACGAGATGTGTAGAATAATTTGTATAATAATGATGACACAATACTGTTAAAGTTAAGATTAATAATGTGTTAAAGCTGAAAAAGAACAATAAAAATAATTAAAAAAAGAACTGATCTCACACTCAAATATGTGCACCCAATTCCCAATGAAGAATATAGTAATGGAAAGCATCTTAACTAATTCTATCAAAAATCAGTGAAAGAATTCAGGAGGACAGAGTCAGGCTTCTGTCCAAGTTATTTATCAAGGCACCTACTTCCCCAAACCTAGGTCAGAAGTTTAAATTGTACACACCACAAAAAAGGGTAATTATTCAGTAATTTATGAAAAATTACATTCTATTGGTAAACAGGAAATAACTCACCTGCCATCTAAGACTGGTAAAATATGAGTACACTGGTATCCAGAAGAAACGATGAGACCACTGCAAGGCCAGCCTTGCCTTTTGTTATGATAGAAACTGTACAAGCTGTCCACACCATAAGAAACCTTTGGAACCTGGTAACATTCAAACAGGAGCTCTGACATCATTTGCCTTGAATAGAGAGGGTTGCAAACAGCCTCTGTTATCACAATTGGATGGTCAACACAGCCCTAAAACAAAAATAAAACAAGAAGTAATAATCTGGGAATCCTCAACAAGACAGTTTAAGAAGATCAATGTAATGCTCATACATAGGGACAGTGAAGGGAGATGAAATGATTGTAACTTCATCAAATGACATGAGACATCAAATTTTATGATGCATATATCACAATGTTGAGGTCACTGATATTTATTACAAATTCCTACAAATACAGCACTTAAAAATTTAATTTTACATCTAAGGACATAACCCCCAACACATGGTATTTTTGATCAGTATTACTTATGTGTTCTTCCACAGATATGCAAACGAAAATGTGTATATGTGCATAATGAATACGGAAGGATTTTTTTAGAAGCGTAATCTGCATACCACAGATTTTCACGATTCACCAAAAAAGCTTAAGTGCCAGTTATATGTACAACACTTACAAAACAAGAATTATGCTGTTCTGATACTTGGATAATGTACTCTTTCTTGGAAATAGCAATGTTTCATAATTGAACTTTTTCCTATAAAGGAACTGGACTGGCTAATTTATTCTACAGATTAGCCATGTAGAAAGCATTTTTGCAGACTTGGTATTTGCATGTTTCCATTAATTTAATCACCAGGGGAAATTCATGCATAATATAATTCTAAACTCATTCCAACTCTTTGAGAGCACATTCTTTGCCCAAGGCTCAGGTATTACTTTTATTTTTTACAAAGTAATATGGATTTCAGAGTTCAGGTACTAGGATAACAATATGCACTTGAGTTCTCTGTAAAAATATTAAATATATACCAAAAGGGAAAAAGCCTTTTTATGATTTGGACGTGTCAAACACCAAAGATTGACAATCCGGCATCTTCCATGTAATTTGTGGTATCATTCCTTCTCCCTTCTCTTAGGCACAAAATACTCCCCCCCCCGCCCCATTTTTTAAAATACAAATTAATAGTGATGCCAGGGTTACCCATTCTAGTGTGGCAAACAATTCCAAGCATTTGACACCATAATGATTTACCTTATTCTTGCAGACCAGTGTTGTAAGACAAGGGATGAATGAAAACAAATGACTCCAGTGTTATATGTTGCCAACAGATGGCCACAATGGTGTACTAGAAGCTCTGACACATCCTTTAGCATTTCTCCTTTCATTTTAGTTGGGGGGAAGTGTGAGAAAAGACTGTATTGCTGTTGTTCATGAGACAGAAATAATCACTGCACTTTAAGCAGTGATTCAATTTTTGACTGCTGATGGAGTCCCTCCAAATGAAGTTCAACATGAATGCAGGTTGTTTATGGTACTAAATGTTAGCATCAGTACTATGTATCACTGGAACAATAACATGTAAAGATGGTGAAGAGCTGGTTTATGTGACCAAAAATAAAGTGGACAATCTGTGGCACCAATCATCCTGTTATAAATGAGAAAAGTTGATGAAATAATTAAGGGCAGCCAATGAATCACCCAAATTGTTGTCAAGTTTGGCATTTTCCAGAAACGTGTGTCACATTCTTGACATTTTTCAATAACAGAAAGTTCATGCAAGAGGGTTTTTTACATGCTGACAGCATAGATAAAACCTTCAACAGCTGTCAACAGTTGTCATGTTATGAAAATAAAGGTAAGGAATTTCTTCACAGCACTGTAACACCTGTGCTGTTACAACATGAGCCTATTGTTATGACCAGAAATAAAGTGTCAGTTTCTGGAAAATCATCATAAAGTTTATTTGAGGAAAAAACAAAACAAAATCCAGATTGCAGCAGGAAAAGTCAGGTACAGGTGTTTGGAATATAGATGGTATTAAGCACATGATGAAGCTGGCACCACTATTAACTTGGAGTGCTACATTGCAACACTTACAAAACAACAATTCAGAAGCATAAGAAATTATGTCAATGTCAAGTCTCACACCCCAAAAACCACTCAAGAGCCATGTATTGATGGTTAAGGTGCTGGCCTAGAATCTAGGAGACTTTGAGCCAATCACACTTTCTCATCCCAATCTACCCCACAGGGTTGTTGTGAGGAAATAGAAGGCAGGGATGTTAGGGTATGTTTGCTGCTTGAGTTGACCAACTATACAAAAGATAGGAATAATAATTGTAAAGTTGATCTTCCTGTTTAATACAATTCACCAGTCCAGATTTGGTGCCATGCAACTTCCACCTTTTTATAAAAAGGGAAGGAATAATATCTCACGGGTGTCTGACTCAAATGAAGAGATAGAAAAGAACTGTCAGGATTAGTGTGAAGTTCTTCAATAACAGCTTTAAGAAGTTTGTCCATTGTTCCCCAAAGTGCCTAACGAATGGTGGTGGTTATGTGGAAAAGTATATGCAGGTTACAAAAGAGTTAATTTATTATTTATGTATTTGTATCTCACCTTTATTATTTTTACAAATATCTAAAAACAGTAAACATATCCAACACTTTCCTCCTCCTATTTTATCCACAAGAAGTGATTGACCCAAAATTACCCAAATGACTTTCATAAGCTAAGGCAGGACTTGAATTCATGGTCTCCCACTTCTTAGCCTGGTGCATTAACTACTAAACTAAATCAGCTCATTTCAAGAATTATTTTCCCTTATTTATTAAAATGTCCTATTTAAATTGAAATTTTGGAGATGGGGGCATTATTTTTCATTTAATCCTTGTAAATGTAATGTTATATGTGCGCCAAATATGCAAAAGATGCTCCATACATTTATAAGATAATTATGCTTTTTTAAAAATATACCAGTATATAATACAAGGTGGAGAACATACCTAATGCACTCTAGTTCTTCATATCTGTAGGGCTGAGCCCACTTCTATATTTCTGCTTTTGTTATCTACACATTCCATACTCCTGAAGAAAGTCTTACATTAGGGTACCTTCTCCCAATGTGTTTGGAAGAACACTGGATTTGTTTTGTTTCAGGATATTTATCGATCTAATCCAAGCCACTAATTTATGTGTTCCAGCTTACTGGACTTATAGGCACTGCGGTATGAATTCTACTGAATGATGTTAAGGAGGCAATGTTTGGTCCCTACGCAGAAAATTTTGTTGAATCCGAGAAGCCTTTGGTGCAAATGTCACCACTGAATCCATTTCCTTTACATCCTGGCAAATTTAAGCCAGCGGTTGCTGTTAGCATTATAACAGGGGTCTTCAAACCTGGCCACTTTAACACATATGGACTTCAACTCCCAGAATTCCCCAGCCAGCCTGGCTGGGGAATTCTGGAAGTTGAAGTCCACAAGTCTTAAAGTGGCTAAGTTTGGACCTCCTTGCCCTATAACAACTGAGCCGGGAGTCCAAACCGGCTGAAACCTTTTCATCTGTCGCGGCTGAAGATCCAATAATACCCAACAGGCACACAAACGTCTGCCTTCCTTACCTGCGAGGAGACGCCCAGGCGCTGGAAGCCGTGATCAAAGAGCTGCTCCTGCAACTCCATCTGAACGGGCACGTTGCGGTCAAAAGGCGAGCGGAGGAGCCATCGGAGGGGCTCGGGGCTGCCCACATCGTTACCCACCTGGGTTTCCGGGCCAGCGCCGCCGCGAGCACCACGGCTTCGAGCAACTAAGGAGCGGAATTGGAGCAAGGGCTCGCCAGGCACCGCAGCTTGCGGGCAGGCCCAGCCCAAACGCAGCTGGAACGAACCGTTATCCAGTACCAGAGGAACCGGAACCGGCATCCGCACCGCCGGGTGAGCTTCCAGCATCGGGTCCGGGTCCCAGCGGACGTCGCGGAACGGGAATACCCCTCCGACTGCCTCCATGGCGCGAAGAAAAGCTTGCCGTCCGTCAGGTCCCTCCCCGTATTTTCTCCGAATCGAAACAAAGGCTTCTAAAGGAGTGTTCCGCTCCCGAGACAAATCACCATGGAGACCAGTATTAAACCCGCGCGCATCGCCGGCTCCGCTTCCGTTTTTTTTAGAAGAGTTTCTCAACCCCAAGCTCGATATGTGGATTTCAATTCCCAGAATTCCCCCCAAGCAGCATGTTAAAGTTCCTGAGGTTAAGAAAAAACATTTTAGGATTGGTTTGCTACTTTGCTGGGTCGGTGCACGTGGGAACACATTCGTGCAAAAACTTATCTTTATTGAAATAGCGGGATTTCGAATTGCATATATAAATGAACAACACTCGACAACCTGAACTAGAGAACCGTTGAATAAAATATAATACACCCCTCCCCCCAATTTAATGTTGGAAATAGGATCTGCTTTTGATTAGCGAATACATTTGTATAAGCTGGTGTTTATGGGACTTTCAGCATGTTTGAAAGCTAACTTATTAGGGAAGACTGAAGAACAATATCACGAGGTATTTATAGATCTATTGGGATTCAAACTTCGTTTGTACTTTAAATAAATGTTAATACAAATTTTCTTTTAGTAGGGCTGACGGGAACTTACTAAGTTCTCTTACTAAGTACTTCTTTATGGATTTTATAAAACGCAGACAGTTGGGAAAATTCAGTAAACCATGGTTCAGTAAACCTTAGGTTAGCATTTTTTAAAATATAAATCCAGCTATTGGAAAATCTTACAAGAGATTATGCTATTAAATACCTCAGCTGCTTAAGCAGGTTTTTTTTTAAATGACCTTTATATTTAAATGGGATACAGTAGTTCTGTAAAAATGACCTTACGGCAAAAATGTTGCTTATCTTTATTTTTCTGTTTCAAATTAAAGTACAAGATATAAGGTGTACTGCAGTTTCTCGAATTATCGTCTAATCTGTAACATTTCCCTCTTAATAGGCTTAAAGCCAGGGTTTTTAAAAAAATATCAGCTATGTTGGAATGATAGCATAGCTGCTTTGTGATTCAAGTCATGATGTAGTAAAAGAGGGTAGTTACAAAATGGTATTTAGTGTCACACAGCAAAAACTAAAGTCACGCACACAGTTCAGCTGGATTTTGAACCAAAAATGAAGTATCCCCTAGTTCCTTTAATTAATGATCTAACATTTCCTTTTCTCTTCTTCTGGTTTTGTTTGCCTTTTGGGATACTATTGATCTTACTGATTTTTTGGTTTCAACATCTACTTAATGAAGGTAAGCCATATTGCACTACAATTTTTACAGTTTTCATTTAATGTGACTTGTAGGAATTATGTGGGTTGTAGCACAAGGTATCTAGGAATTGTCAGGATGGGGATAGATATTATAAATTGCTTTTTATATCCCATGATATCCAAATATTAGCATGGCTGAAAAATTAGCACTATGTCTATTTGAACAGGATCTGCTTCACTTAAAAATGGAGATATGTAGTAGATAAAACCCAAAATATTTAGAGGTTTCTTATGTCATTTAAGCAGAACTGATCAAGACTGACTCAGGCCTCTCCACCAGTTGGGGACTGCACTGAAATAAGGTCAACGCCATTCCCTGTATCCTAATGATACTATAGGGGCTTCCATAAGTCTTTGGAAGCTGAGATGAGTAACTCTTGGTTTATGCTCCAGAGGAAATACTGTGGAAATGTGAAGGCTATATTTGCAGTGTTTTTTCTTTGGAGCTGCAGATTAAGTCGCTTTTGTGTGCAAGATTTCATTTTATTTTTTTAACCATACCTTACCCCCCCAGACTTTTTATTTAAAGTTTTGTTGTTCACGACATATAGCAGTTAATATTTTAAAGCTGGTTGTTCCTGGTTATGAAAAGAATTCCCTATAAGGAAAGCAATGGGAAAGAAGGGGCAGCTAGTTGCTGTTATTAGCTCATCTTGGTTGGACAGCTGGAGGAAGTTCTGGTTGTTGCAAAATAAGGATAGCCAGGTGTTATGCAGCTGGTTATGATTGTGTGTGCATGTTTATGTCCAAGATCGGTCATGTAAAAGGAATAGGAGTTACATAGGCTTGATGTACTAGCTTTTAACTAGGTTTAATTTGTTGGTGTTTTTTAACTATATTTATCACACAAGAAGAAAGATCTTGGATGACTGCAGTTTGTTAAACTGATTGAACAGAAGGGTGTTGTGCTTTTAGGCTGTGTCCAAACACAACTTCAGTTGCTGCCATATTGTAAATTGACAGATTCACCATTTGGTAGACCTGTTAATGCAGGTTAAGACTCTTGGGATCCCATGGCTAATTAATTGCTCTAGAACAAAAGCTACTAAAATTGTACTTTTCTATCCAAACTGTCAGTGGAGGCACATTTGAGTGCCTCTTAGTTACAAGCCAGTTTAGTTAACTGATTAAGACACTAGGCTGAAAACTAGGAGAGTGAGTTCTAGTCCAACTCATAGGCATGAAAGCCAGCTCAGTGACAGTTAGTCATACTCAGTCCAACTCACTTCACAGGATAGTTGTGGGAAAATAGGAGTTTATTTATACCAGTTTATTTGAGGATATGAAGTAATCATCCCACTATATTATCGCTTGGAAATGCATATGCTGCTATCAGAATAAAACTCCTTTTTGCAACATATAAAGTTTGGAATGGTGCTATTCCACCACAACTCCAGAGCTATTACTGGTCTGTGTTATCAAATGCAGTATTTTACAATATAAAGAAATACGGCTGCTAATTTTCCACATAGGGGAACTAGTAGATTCAATTGGTGTCATACAAAATATACACATGGGTTTTTCTTATGCACAAATCTAACTATAAAGCATTTTGAATGACTTTATGAAAAAGGTAAGTCAGCAGCATTTCCTCTTGAATAATGGCAAATGTCTTGATTGCCCTTCTCAGCATGTGTAAATAACCTTCTTCAAAACATCAATCCTAATTAGCAATCCCTATCCAATATTGAGTATTATGAAGTTGCCTTCTTCACGAAATATTTATTCAGATTTTTCACTGTTATTAAACTCAAATGTTAACATGCTAAAAACAATTATAGAAATTGCCTCTCATTATTGGAGCAAGAAAGATTTCATGCATTAGAAAACAGATCAGGAGTCTAATTTAGTTTTTGATTTCCATCTTTGATAAATAACAATTGTCTGCTTTGTATATCCATGTTATGCATTTTAAAAATCTAAAATGTACTGTAGGTACAAAATCTTGTTTAGCTGTTAGACCTTCTGTATCTAACCAAAAGGCCTTTATAGCTTGTTTTCTTTCCCCATTGTATTGATATAAAATCCTGATATTTATATTTTAGTTGAAGTTCCCATTACTAAAGAAATAAAAATGCCACCCTGTGATGATCCTGATGGGAATACTGACCTCAAATCTGAACATGAATCCAGTGGAAATAACAGCCGAAGCAAGTGCAGAAAAGCCTTAAAATTTGATATGAACTTGACTCCAGTGTTGGAAAAATTGGGCTGCAGACCTGCTCACTTGAGTTCAAAAGAAACAGAGAAAAGCCTGTCTGCCTGTATTTCACAGCAACTAAACCAATGTGGCAGACAGTATTGTTCTGAGAAGAATTTGATGTACAATACACCTGTGGTAAGTAAAAGGACCTACTTGTAGTATAAGAGTAATAATGTTTCTCTCTTTACTAGGTCCGTAGAAGAAAGGGATCTGTCTGATGTATGCCATTAAAGTAGGGCTACATGAAAAATCCCTGAGCAAAGTAAGGCAGAGCAGTCCTGATCCCTTTTTAACTAGGTTGGAAAAATTAGACCTTGGGTATCTCTTTTTCTCCGCAAATTGCATTCTATACATAAATGACAGATTACCTTCCACTCATCCATTATAACTTGGGTCAGATTTACTAACTCATGCTCAGCAAATAGTTCTGGTCAATATTTAGTTCTAGAACTTGGTGGCTAATGTTGTCTAAAGAGATTATAGTCTCACCATATAACCCAGAGTAGGGGGCTCCAACCGTGGCAACTTTAAGACTTGTGGACTTCAACTCCCAGAGTTCCTCAGCCAGCTTGCTGGCTGAGGAACTCTGGGAGTTGAAGTTTACAAGTCTTAAAGTTGCCAAGGTTGGAGACCCCTGACCCAGAGCATGCATAGTTGCCATTTTTTAAAAAAGCACTGCATATGGCTCTAATATTACAATTTTGTGCAGTTTTTAGTTGTTTTTGGCTCCTGCTGGACTTAAGAAAAACAATTTTTCAAGGTTTGTCATTTCTATAGTTATTGGAAGAATTAGTAATTACATCTGTGCTGCTTAAAGGGGATAAAAGTTTAGTGCTGGGTTTACACATTCCCTGCAGCTAGTCATATGCAATATCTGAGAAACTGGGACCCATTTCAGCCTCTCAATTTTTTGGAGGGATCCTTTTGAGTCTTTGTTTTACCTTTGAAGGAGGGGAGGAGTTAAGACAAGAAAGCAGAGCACTATTGCTATCATTCTGAAATCCCCTGAAACCAAGATATTGTTGGTACGATCTTCTACACACCTTTGAGAGCAACAGATGGCATAATGGGGAACTCTGTGTATGTTACCTGATTCTTAGCTTAGTCATGGTGTGTTAACTAAGTCAATTGCCTAGATTCTCATAACATGCTATAACAGAACTACACAAACAACATTATGGCTTAACTTAGTATGGGAATAAAAACGTTTACATAGATAACGTTTCTAGAATTCTGCTATACCAGGGGTGTCAAACTTACGGCCTGCGGGCTGGATGGATCACGTGCTGGCCCTGCCCCCCCCCCTCAGTTTACCGAAGGGGAAAAAAGTCCTGATACGTCATGTGACAACACTGTGACTATGTGAGTTTGACACTCCTGTGCTATACTGATTGATCTGTGTATTGGCTTAACTGTCAGTAATATCAATGGGAGACAAATTTGTAAATGTTTCTTAACTGGATTTTTTATTTAACTTCTGAGCTCTGTCTCTCTTTTTAGCCTTCTTCACTAGTTGCTTGAGATTTCCAACATTCTGTGGATGCAGCTACTCTCTTCATCTCTGGTTGCTCATATTTCCAGCTCCTTATCTGCTCGAGGGAAAAGCCTGTTGAAATCATGCTTTCCTTAAAAAAAGAAATTGGCACCTGTCATCTCTTGCAAGGAAGAGAAGGGCTAATGCCATCTATGGGGATAATTAAAATACAGCTGTTCCACCAAAGATGGATGTGTAGCAATTCTTTGGTTTATCCTGTTGCTAATTTCAGGTGTGCTATTTTTTTGCTTTATCATTTAGATTTTCTGTACACAAATTAAAACATTAAAGTGTTTCCTTGTTCTTGAATTAAGGCATTCTTAAATGATATTTGAATATATAAAAACAAAAGAATTCCTTTATATGTATCAGCTTAACAATTCTGCTTTCTTAGAGAATACAAAGAAATGCTGTCCTGGGACAACATTTAACAAATAATTACTATTACAATGTAAATGCAAAAATGTTTTTAAATGGTAATGGTGAAAGTTAATTACAGATAATTACTTATACAGATAATGCCTCTTAAGACTAAAAACAGAAGAAATGCCAGTCATTGCTAAACTATAATAACTCCCAGCATCCAATGCCATTGGACAAATTTGCTGGGATTGCTGGGAGTTATAGTGCAGCTCCTTTTGAAGACATTTCTTAAATTCTAAGTGGTTATAAGGTGATTTTTTTTCCCTTTTGCTTTTTGTTATAACCAAGAATATTCAACTGATATAAAGAATCCCATCATTTTATCCAAAGGCCTTGATATCCTTCCTAGGACTATCTTAAAGCAACAGACCATTTCAATAAACTCGGTTAAATAAGCCATGTATCAGAATCTCGGAGCTGGTTAACCTCAGTCCTAAGCATGAATGTGAACCATTGAATCTGTGCATCTGTTCCTCCCCATTGAAATGAACAGGGTGGGAGGTCTTTCCCTTTGGGGAAACTTTCCACAAAGTAATCTTGTCTCTGGACAAATGTTTCTGTCATTTCTTAGTGTATAATTTCAGGTATAATGTGGCTCAATTAACTACAGGTATTCCTTGATTTACAATGCACTTAGTCACTGTTCAAAATTACAACAGCACTGAAAAATGTGACTTACGACCATTTTTCACAGTTACTACCTTTCTGGCATCCCCATGATCATGTGAAGAAAATTCAGATGCTTGGCAACTGGTTCATATTTATGACCATTGCTGTGTCCCAAGGTTACGTGATCCCCTTTTGTGATCTTCTGACAAGCAAAGTCAATGGGGAAGCCAGATTCACTTAACAACCGGGTTACTAACTTATCAGCTGCAATGATTCACTTAACAATTGTGGCGAGAAAGGTCATAAAATGGGACAAATTCACTTAACAATTTTTTCACTTGACAATAGAAAGCTTGGTCTCAATTGCAGTCCTAAGTCGAGGACAACCTGTACTTAAAATTATTTTCCCCTAACACCACCAA
This sequence comes from Notechis scutatus, assembly GCF_049901735.1. Lineage (NCBI taxonomy): Eukaryota > Metazoa > Chordata > Lepidosauria > Squamata > Elapidae > Notechis > Notechis scutatus. Next base: position 29,125,988 of record NC_142011.1, read on the forward strand.
ATGCAAACCTAATATGTCATAACTAGCTATGACAATAAAAGTGGGAATTTGTGTGCAAGCAGAAGAAACATGAGTTGGATGTTGATTCTGGAAGACAACTTATTGGAAGTTATTTAGAAAAATCCATAAAACATTTAGCTCATCTCTTGAATGTACATTTATTGTGGGGGGGGGGGTTGATGTTTCAGAGAGGGGGGCTACCACAGAGAAAGGCCCTTCTTCTGGGCTCCATCTCCCTAGAGCAGGGGTGGGCAAACTTTTTGGCTCGGGGGCCTCATTGACTTTTAAAATTTGACAGACGGGCCGGGTCAGCACAAGATACGATACATTTAAAAAACTGCAAAATTTCCACAAAATCAAGTCACTGCGCCTAATGCGCCACCTGTCATTACAAGTCAAAATCAAATGAATGCAATCATTCAATCATTCACATCAAACCTTAATTCTGTACCAATCTTCGGCGGGCCGGATTAAAAAGACCAACGGGCCGGATGTGGCTCTCGGGCCATAGTTTGCCCACCCCTGCCCTAGAGGGTGTGAGGCAACATTCCCTGCTTCCCCGATCTGATGGATCTGGTAGATATGACCTGCAAGAGTCTTCTTTCAGTCATTATTCTTTCAGTCATAAATCCTTCCATTCTCCATCAATTAGTTAGAACTGGAGAAGCTTCTTGGTTAGGAAGCTAAACGTTTTCAAAGGAAAAAAAAAACTCCAAGATTGTCCAGTTGCCTTTAAAAAAAAAAGAAGCACCTTCGGGTCACCTTAATGGTACTTTCACCGAACTCCTTGAAGGGACTTTTTCCGCCCACTGTAATCTTATCCCGCATCCTTCGCAACTATTTCAGCTTGAAAGAAGAAGTTTCTTCAATGGAAATAATTGCTGTATTTCAGCCTTAGTCTGGGTTCATATCCAGCGGCAATGGTTCTCAAAGCATGTCCTAAATTGCAGATGTACAAACCCCACGACATCGTGGGCACAAGGCAGGCTATTCCTCTTTTCGTTTTCCAGGGCTACTTTCCTTTCTCTCTGCCGAGGACTTAAATTCCCCCCCCAATCCCTCCGCGGGCTCCGCCCCCGGCTCCATTCATAGGCGACCTAGCAAAGCAGAACGCCTCGCACCAGCTGGAGCAGGAGGCGGGGGAGTGGCCGGTTGCTTCGGCTGCTTTTCGCTGCAGTGCCCGCGTTCGTTCGTCCGGCTGGAGCGGAATCGGCCGGGGTCTTTGTTCTTTAGAAGTGCTTCATCGGGGGCGAGGAGGGGACGAGAGAGGGAGCCGTTTGAAGGTGGGTGGAAAAGCTGCTTCCCCGATCCTCGTCCCATGCCAAGAACAGGGGAAGCCGCGGGCTTTTAGGCTTTGCGCCCTTGGTTGCCTGGCTAAGACGGGAGGCGGGAGGAAACAGACAGACAGCCCAAGTTTTAGCAGCTTCTCTTGGTGCACCTTGAAAGTATCGCAATGAAAAGAGAAGGTTTCCTCCAGTTCTCGTGCAAGCGTCGCTTTTGCGAGGAGCAAGCAGCCCGGATTTAAAGGGCTGCTTTCCTTAAACCAGACGCCAGGCTCCCAAAGAGCAGGATCCGTCCCCGAGTAGAAGCGACCCGAGTTCCTGAAGGGGAAGGAAAAAGTTGTGTGGTCGGTTACTCTAGTGCTAGTTATAGAGCGCAATAGAAGTAGAAGTAGACTAGGAGTAGGAGTAGTAGTAGTAGTCCCCTGGATTAGCGGGAGGGAGGGGGACTCCTACACTGGGAAAGCGGAACGAGTTGCTGCTGGTATTCCCCTTGCAGTATTTTTTAAAAAATTCCCACCCTATGGGGGTTTGTATCCTGCTCGCCGCAGCTCACTTGTGGCGAAGAATTGCCAGCGTAAGGTAATAACAGGAGCCTTGCGGGTTTCCTCGGGAGTAAGACGCGCCTGTGTTGGAAAAGTTCACGCTCCGAGCAAGTTCAACTCTGGAGCGCGCGAGGAAGTTTCTTGGTTTTTCCAACCTTTTGCCATTATGTCTACGGGGAGATTCTCAACCATCCCGATCCCAAAGGCGCTTTTTCCAAAAGGCGAGTAGACTTTCTTAGGGTTTTCCCCCCCTCCCTTTGAAAACGTTTCGCTTCTCATGCAAATAAATAGAAGAACCGAAAGTTTCTTGGATGAGAAGCGAAACGTTTTCAACGAAGAAAAAAGAAAAACCAAGAAAGTCCACTCGCCTTTGGAAAAAGAAAAAAAAAACACCTTTGGGACCACTTCTTTCTTTGTGGGTAAATGTGCCTGGCGTTTGAGGACTTAAAAGGGATCATGTTTCTCTCTTGCACTCTTATATTTCGCTGCGTCCTTTGTTCAGTATATTATTGCTACTTCCATCGTCTGCTAACTGCCAGGAACCTATTACGACTTTTAAAGATTTTGTTATAGCTGCCCATTCCAAAACGCGATGTTCCACATATTTTAAAGGAATAGTCATGATACGCAAAGCAACATTAAACTCGAAGGTGGAGTTTTGCGGTTTTTGAAATGCGTTGCTTTAAAATCCGGAGGGGTGCATCGTATTTCCCTCTCTGCCTGTGCAAACCATTAAGCAGCATTTTGTCGGTGTCAGCTGACAAACTGCATTGTAAATGGTGATCGGCTGCAAATGGATGAACCGTTAGTGCGGCAGTTGCTTTCCCGTTGGGCTTGCTCAAAAACACATGGTGGGTAGTTTTTTTGTTTTTGTTTTGCTTGACTTGAAATAAATAGGCTTACTCAGAAGGATGGTTGCTTCTGTGCCAGAGGCAGTCGGTTTGGAAGAGACTGGGGTTCATATTAAAAAGAATATTATGTCTTTTGCAAATTGCTTCTAAAATCTGGAAATCAGAGCATAATTGCTGCGGATGCTCTTTCTACTCCTGATGAAATAGGACTTGTGGACAAATCATTTTAATGCTTTTGAAAAGAGGATTCAGTCTGGTTCCTCCAGATAGATAATTCTCAGATTTCCCAATCTGATATTAGGAAATTGAACCCAAAAATAACTTGTGCAGGGAGTTGATTATATTTTTATTTATTTAATTTACAAATAACTCAAGGCAGTGAACATATCTTAACACACCTTCCTCTTCCTATTTTTCCCATAACAACCCTGTGAAATGAGTTGGGCTGAAAGAGAGTGATTGGCCCAAAGTAACTCAGCTGGCTTTCATGGCTAAGGCAAGACTAGAACTCATGATCTCTTGCTTTCTAGATTGGTGCTTTAACCACTACTAGAGCACACTGGCTCTCTTGTGGGGGGGGGGGTCTTCAAACTTGATAGCTTTAAGACTTGTAGACTTCAACTCCCAGAATTCCTCTTCCAGTCATGTTAGATCAGGAATTCTGGGAGTTGAAGTCCACAAGTCTTGCCAAGTTTGAAGACCCTTGCTTTATATTACAATGTATATGAGTGTGTGTGTGTGTGTGTATACACATACATATACACACCAGTATGTCTGCGGACACCAGTATACATGATGCAGTCTTAGATAATTTTGAGTTCCCAAAATAAAATAACAATTAGAATTTAATTTTTCAAATGATGAAATCTCATGAGATTGTAGTAGCAGAAACATCATGCAGTTGGGGATGGGGGCAGAACTCTCCAGAAGATTTCCAGTGAGAATGCCAAACTTTTCATGAGTTCTAAGCATTGTCATGAGATTTATGATTTTCTTTTACATTATGTATCCTTGTAAACAGCTCAGAATGTTTTTGGAGCTGGACCATCTTGAAATCTAATAAATGTATTCTTCAGGCACTATTTATCATGTACCACTGTTTGGAATCTACTGATATTTTTTATGATTGAGTTTTGTTTAAAGCATTATATGCCTCTTTCTTGTTTCCTAACCAAATTTAGTCTGGCCTATGCCTGCTGTCTTTAACATTCATTCAAAACAAAGCAAAAGTCCAAGAGGTTTTCCTGTCATCTTTTCATCCCGGAAATTTAAAGCAATGTGCCAATTGTAACAAAATACATTTTAAAATATTTTTTAAAATAATGTCAAAGTTTCAGCTGTAAAATCAGCTTCAGAAAATTAGTGAAGAACTAATTTGAAGAATTATTAGAACAGAGGATGTTTTACTTCTTGACTTCAGATCCAAACATGAGTGACCAGAAGCAACCATCGTCATATTGGTATGCTACTTAATGGTTTTGTCTGAATTTTGTGAAATGGCAATTTAATGACCTGGTTCTGGGTTCCATGGGTACTCTTTCTGGATTACTCAATTAGCAATTAGCTGGGTTTACACAATATAATTGGGTGGTAGATTTATATGCTATACAAGACCAAACTCTAAAGAATACATATTATAATTTTGTGCAATAATAATAAACTACTCCAGATGGCATGGTGATGAGGGGAAAAGTTTCATTGTAACGTTTTAAGCCACCGACTCGCCTTGATGTGAAATGAGCAGCAGACAAATGTAATAAAAACAAAAATTTCTGCAACAGTTGTCCTGAATTACATTTTGATTTCTTGTTCTGGGTCAATAGTTCTTATTCATTCCTTGGGGGATTAGTAGTACTGTACATGTAATCCTTGTTTAGCAATTGCCTCATTTAGCAACTATTTGAAGTTATGACAGTGATAAAAGAGTAACTTTGAGCTCAGTCCTCAGGAGAGCTGAGGTAAGATCATAAGCACAGTTGTAGTTTCACTTAGCAACCATTTTTCTTAAATGAGTTGTGGCTCCTGATTGTGGCTACTAAATAAGGACTGCCTGCATTGTGTTTCAGCCCTTATCCATAAAAACTAGATTGGTGGGTGTGGTATGGTTTTTGGTATATAGAACTTAGTGATGGCTGAATCAGCTTTTAATTTAGTTGTACGTATTTATTGATTTGAAGGTGGGGAAGCTGGCTGGATATCAAATGAAGAACTTGCTGTGATTTCTGTGATATTGTACCTTATTACACTCTGGAAATCTATTGTTTCTTAAAAGTTTGAGAGACTAATTTGAGAGAATATGATGATTTCATCCAAATAAAATTTTCTAGGTGCATATTCCTTAGTGAAAGAAGCTGAGGATAGAAAAGATATTGATTTCATTAGTATTTTGATTTTTAAAAAATCAAGAAAATAATTAGTTGAATGACTTAGTCCTACACACAAATTGCAATGAAATTATACGCCCAGATCGTCACTTAAACTGAACTGTAGGTCTTTTCATAAAATGCAGGTGGTGAGAAAATATGCATATACTATGTGCATGATTTTTCTGTGAATTAGAAATGAGACAAACATTAAAGTTAAACCTAGCTTAACACATTCAATATTCCATAGATACAGGAATTTATTTGGAACTAGCTTCATAGCAAGTGTTCAGATTATGAATGAAGGCGAATGTATGTGTCCCAGGATAATGTTTCAGGATCCAATCTGGGTCAGTCACCGGGACCAGAGGTTTTGTCTTCCCAGCTTTCAGACTAGTGCTGGAGCCCATCTTCAGGGAACTTCTCTCCAGCAGTGTTCAGATTATTTCATGAAATATATTAATATTTAATCATGAGCCACTTTTTGTATGACGTTGAAATGATGTTATAATTTGGCAGTTCTAAAAGCACAGGATGTACTTTGTCCTTCAATTTCTCCAAGGAGCCTCTTTCACCTTGCAAACTGCATCATGGATCATTAACATTGTGATAGTTGTAACTTATTTGAAAGATTTATATGGCCACCCATCTTATGAACCATACTGTCAGCTTGCAGCAACAGTTTAAAAACAATAAAAGCCAACATCCGTAACTTCAAATCTCATTAATGTGCTGCCTGCTTTTTCTTTAAATAAACAAACAATGCTTTGAATTACTTAGAGATGTCAATTTGATTAAAGCTTTCACCAGAAGGGACAGAGATAATAACTTTTAAAACAGCTACTTGAGAAAAAAAACGTGATTGGGAGGTGCAATACATTCTTAAAATTTCTGAGTTATGAAGGAAAAAACGTAGTGTACTGTTTTTCCTTTCTGTTATATTACAGAAACCAAATACCTGTTGGACTGAATTGGTTGGAGATTTAGGGCTGATGAGAGGAAATACTTTTTTTAACTTAGCATATAATTAAACTGCAGGGTTTATTTTACTATAAGATATAATGAGTTTAAAGGGGATTAATTAGGCTATCAGTGGCTACAAGAGATGGTAGCAATGTAATAGCAATAGCCCTTAGACTTGTATACCGCTTTATAAGTAGTTTACAGAGTCAGCATATTGCCCTGAACAATCTGGGTCCTCATTTTACTGACCTCAGAAGGATGGAAGACTGAGCCAACCTTGAGCTGGTCAGGATAGAACTGCTGGCAGTCAGCAGAATCGGCTTGCAATACTCATTCTAACCACGGTGCTACCATGACTCTAGATTTCAAGGTATGGGTAGTCCTTGAGTTACAACCATAATGGTTATGTCAGCCATGTGACTGACTTGATTTTACAACTGTTGTTAAGCAAACCAGTGGTTCGCTATAGGCTGGTTTTGCCAAAATTTGGAAGTAAATGCTAAGTTTTGGCAAAACAGTTGTAAAATGTCATGTAACTGTAGGATGCTGCAAATGACTGAATATGGCCTGGTTGCTGAGTACCTGAATCGCAGTCACATGGGGGAGTGGAACTTCAAATCTGGCTTGTAAATACTCCCATTGTAACTATGAACAGTTGCTAAGCGACTAGTCATACGTTAAGCACTGTTGTACAAAAAGATGTAAGGGAGGAGAGAAAAGGAACTGTAAGTACCTATGTGCTAACTCCTAGATATATTGCATTTTCCAGCCAACCTCATTAAAATTCCAGTTACTGTCATGAAATACAGATTGAGTACATTAAGCAACGCAAGGAACATGGTCTCTGATAGCTTCTAACAAAGTTCTGCTGAACAGTAGCAAATAATAGACTTGAGTTTTACTAGAATGTGATGTCATTTGGATTTTCAATATTAAGCTGAGTAATGCATTGAAAACTCTTTTGACTCCCCTTTTAAGTATACTTTGATCATATCATTTTTGGCATTAAAAAGCCCTTCTGGTTTGTTTTTTTCCTTTCAGTATCCTAACTGGAATAATCTACTTCTAGGATCACTAAGCAACTACTCCCTCTGTTGGTTTGTTTCTGCTATGATTGTTTTATTTCATAAATATGGAAAGCAGAGGAAGTGCATCTATGCAATTCTGCAGTCAACTGTTAGCCTGAACTTTGTGGCTATTGTTTTCCCTATCCTTGTCATAAGACAGAATGCTTCTCGTGCATTGTCCCCAGGGGTGGAATTCTACCGGTTCTGTCTGGCTCTGTAGAACCAGTAGCTCTGAAGAGCAGCAGACATAGAACCGGTTCTATGTCTGCTGCTGTTTTGGCCCACCCACCTGCCTGGGCTCTTACCTGATCTTTATTTCCTGCTTTTTCAACCTCAGCTGCCGTGCAAGGCACAGCTGCGGTTGAAAAAGCAGGAAAAAGGTGATTTTTCAAATGCTGCTTCCCTGCATGCAGCGCTGCTCAGCTGTCCAGGCAGCAAGCTGACTAAGACTTACACGTGCATGCAGCGTGCAGGGAAGCACATAGTAAATCACTGAACCGGTAGTTAACCCTGTCGGATCCCACCCCTGATTGCCTCCCGCCTTATGTTATAGTGCATTTAAAGAAGGCTAATTGAGTGGTGCAGGGGCCTAGAGGTGGAGCTCTCGCCTCACAATCGGGGCTGTGAGTTCAATCCTAGTAGAGGCAGATATTTATCTCTCTGGGCCCAATGAGTATATATCTGCTGAACAAAACTCTGCATTGGTTACAAGAAGGGCATCCGGCCATCAAACACTCTGCTAGCTCCATTCAGTTCCCCAGACCTCCACCCCGTAAGGGATTATGAGATGGTTAAAAGATGATGATTTAAAGAAGGCTAATTGCATTTATTTATTTGTATCTCACCTTTTTATACTCAAGGTGATGAACATGTTTAATACTCCTTCCTCCTCTTGTCTCACCCACAACATGGGATGGGATGGGATGGGTTGAGAGAGAATAACTGGCCCAAAGTCACCCAGCTGGCTTTCATGGCCAAAACAGACTTTGAACTTGGTGTCTCCTGGTTTGCTTTCAAAAATTTGCTTTCAGATTCTCCAGCCTAATTTTTCAAGCCTAATTTACAACTAGATAATTATGCTTCATTGCCTGCTCTCTCCTTTCTCTGAGTCACTTGAAAGATAACAGCAGTGGCTTGTCACTGAGAGTTTGACAGCATATAGATTTTAATACGTTATTATTAACTTTAACATGAACTTTTTCTCGTATCAAAAATGTTTGTAATCGGTAATGTTATCTTAACATCTGTATACATCTCAAAACCTAAAAACTATAACTACTTCTATTTAGAATTAAAGGCTAAAGTTACAGCCAATCTGTCTTTCTCAAGCTGGTGGCAGCAATTTTGGGCGGATAGAATTTGGTTTTCCAGTTGCTTACTGGATAGGCAAGTCCCAAAGTCGTCTCTAATCACACTTCTCTGGATCGTGCCATGCTCTGCTTTGGTGGTCTTCGGGCACCTCTTGAACAAACAATCCAGATGTAGGTTATAACCCCCCAGTCCATCTCAAAACCATCAGCCAACATTGTTCTTTACTGAAATGAGATCTTCCAGAGTCATTGCTGTCTAGCTCCATCTTAAGTGGCCAACCACTACAAATCCTACAAGTTTTTGTTTCCAAAATTCCTTCTCATTTTTTAACAGTCTGTCTTCCTTTCCCTGTTCGGCAGGCCCATATCTTACTCTGTGAAGAAATTTACCTATGGGAAACAAAGATGTGTCCTATTTTAAGATTTTTTTCCCTCCTTATCGCACTAGTATATGCTGTATTTGATTGTCTTGTTTGTGATTCTGTAACAGTTTCAGAAGGCAGTATGACTTCCTGTAGACTTGCACAATTGCAAAGCCTCCCCAAAACAAAGACAGTTGCTAATATGTACTCCAATTAGCAAGGTATTCTGTGCTACACTACAGCATTTTTGGGTGTAAAAATATGATGATATTGATAATATCCTCCAAGTTAGTGTATGATAGGGTATGATAATATCCTCCAAGTTAGTGTTCATTGGCAGTAGTGGAGGATGCTGTGTTATTGCTGATGCTGATTGAAGCATTAAATTTAGCCTTTGTACGTGGAAATGTGGAAGAAGCGATAACATCTTGTCCTTCACCTCTAGAAGCAAAGTATCTTAAACCCATGCAATCCTTATTTGTAATGGGTGTCCTTCTGATTCCTGTTATACTTCCCCCACTAAAATTGGTTTTCTGATTACATTTGTAAGACTACCTTCATGGAAGTTTTCTGATATTCAGATATCATTAATTTGTTTATGTAAACATTCTCCTGCAAGTAATTTTGTGAAGTCTTAGCTCTCTGGGGAAGGTTCTAATGCTGGGAAAGGAAAAGAAGAGGACAAAACCAGCAGTTTGAATGATTGTTGTAGGACAGTGTATGCGCTCAATTACTTTGCAGATGAGTGCACTGCTAGAAGCCCTGAAAGACTAGGTTATATGTAGATTATCATGGAGAAAAACTTATCTGGTCGCTATGAGTTGACAATTATTTGATGGTATGTAATAAGTTGCAATGAGAGCTAGGGTGGTATAGTGCAGGGGTGTCAACTCAAGGCCTGTGGGCCAGTGAAAGAAGAAGAAAATGCAATTCAATGGAATATAGAAACTTAACAAAGGTCACTTCCAAGAAGAGCAATAGAAAGGAAATGGAAGGGGTGTTGGTAGACTTACCAGATCTGGCCCACAGGGTGCTTAGATCAGGGCTACCCTGAAACAGCAAAGGACCAGCGCATGGTGCCTCTGCCAGCAAAAATGGAACTTGGGAGGGCCACACATGTCCCTCCCAGACTCCATTTTTGGCCATGATGGCCTCCTACAGCTTGCTGCCAGTGTAAACAGAGCTCAGGGGGCCATATGTGGTCCCCCCGAGTTCTGTTTTTGCTGGAAGGAGGCTGCAGGAGGCCGCCATGGCTGAAAACAGCTTGGGAGTCCATTTTCGCTGGCAGAGCACTTGGGCCACCACAGGCGACACAAGTGACGTTGAAGTGGACAGGCCCACCCTGGCCCCCTGAGGTCAAACACAACCCTGAAGCGGCCCTCAGTGAATGAGTTTGCCACCCCTGATGTGGTGGTTATGGCCCTGGACTATAAATTGGGAAAAAGTACTCGTTCTACCTTAGATACAAAACCAGCTGATGACTTTGGGGCCAGCACCCTCTCTCAGACTTAAGAAAAGGGCCGTGGTAAACCATTTCCAAAAATGTTGCTAGCAAAACTTGTGGGACTTGTTCAGGCAGTTACCAGGATTTTTTTAAAAATACTTATGTGTCTACATTCTCTAGCAACAGGAGTTTCAGAGTCTAGGTTTACTGTGATGCATCAAACCAAATATTTCTGTTGTTAGCTAATTAGCTTTATTTCCAACTGTGGTTTTCTCACAAACCTTTTATCTGTCATATGACAACCACTGAAGAATAACTATCCTAGGCAATCATATAATTTCATATGAATGTTGTGTCACTTTATTAGGAAGCATGATAAATTGATCACTTGATCGTTCCCTCCTGTGTGATCATTTGATCTTTTCTTAGAAAACAAAGACCTTCCTTCTCCTTTTAAAAAATCCACTGAGTGAAAGAAGAAGAAAATGCAATTCAATGGAATATAGAAACTTAACAAAGGCCACTTCCAAGAAGAGCAATAGAAAGGAAATGGAAGGGGTGTTGGTAGACTTACCAGTGAACGCACTTTCTAGACACGCTGCGATAGAATCCAGAATTGGGTATAACTCCGCCCTCTTATGACGTGAGCTGAGTCTGCCACTATAAAAGGTTCACCTCTGCTGAGAGCCCCAGCTTTTCTGGCGAAGTATCTTGACAGACTAGGATTGTTTCTGGAATATAAACAAATAGAATGAGCATACAACCGCCCCCCTACCTGAGAATACTAGACCAGATGGCCACAGGGTGGGGCTGGACTCTATCGCAGCGTGTCTAGAAAGGGCGTTCAGTGGTAAGTCTACCAACGCCCCTTCTCCGTCACGCTACTCCAGAGTCCAGCATTGGGACATACCAAAGCCTGCATGCCTAAGGGAGGGACTCAGCTGATCCTCTTAATCCGACCCTGGAACTACCCGCTGGAGTACCCTTCGTCCAAATGCAGCCTGTACAGATGCAAAGGAGTCCAGCCGGTAATGTCGGACAAACGGGGAAGGCGAGGTCCATGTAGCAGCTCTACAAATTTCTCCGATCAGAGTCTGCATGGCCCAAGCTGCCAAAGTCGCAGTCAGTTTCTTGGGAGTCAGTCAGTGTGCAGTCAGTTTCTTGGGAGCTGGCAAGCCAAGAGTTTCATATGCAGTAGAAATGCATGCTCTGATCCACCTACTCAACATGGGAGATGAGGTCTTAGACTCCAAGGAGACAGGTTGAAAAGACACAAACATTGAATTAATTTTTGCAAAAAGGTGCAGTTCATTTGATATAAATCCTGAGTCCCCTTTTCACATCCAATGTGTGCCACTGATGCTCCAATACATGTTGGGGCTTGGGACAAAAGTCCCAAAATGTCTTGAGCCCTGTGAAATCAAGAGTTAATTTTTGGTCCAAATGAAGGGTCTAGATGCAAAACCACCCGGTTGTCATGAAACATACACAAATCTGGCCTTACCGAAAGGGCAGCTAATTCAGACACCCTCCTGGCTGACGTAATAGCCACCAAGGATACCTTCAGAGTTAAAATACGGAGACCTACCATTCGTAAAAGCTCAAAAGGAGGGCCTGAAAGAGCTTGGAGAACCTTAGGCAAGTCCCAAGTGGGATACCTATGCACAATGGGTGGTCGCAGATTTCAGGCTTCCCTCAGAAACCTGTGGATCGAAGGGTGGTGGGAGAGGGGATGTGTATCTGTCCCATGAAATTACCGAAGCTAAGGCTGCCACCTGCCTGCGGAGTGTATTAGGCGCGAGGCCCTTGTCCAGCCCATCCTGGAGAAACTGAAGGATCTCCAGAACAGATGCTGAAGAGGGTTCTGAGCTCTCCAAACACCAGTCACTGAATTTCCTCCAGGTGGCATCGTAAAGTTGGGTTGTAGACTTTTTACATGAAGTCTGTATTGTGTTAATTACACTATCTGAAAGGTTGGCCTCCTTCAACAACTTCCACTCAACCGCCAAGCGGTCAACTGAAACCACTGGGGTTCCGGATGCAGAAGGGCCCCCTGACTGAGTGAGATCCGAGAGGCCGGGATTTTCCAAGGCCTCTGAACAGACAACTTCACCAGGTCCGCAAACCAGGGTCTCCTGGGCCAATATGGGGCCAGCAGAATCAGCTCCGCCTTTTCCTCCAACATCTTCCGGATGACTGCCAGGATGATTGGAAGTGCGGGGAAGGCGTAGAGGAGACCTGGGGGCCATCTGCTCCGAAGTGCATTGGTCCCCTCCGCTCCCTGGGTTGGGAACCTGGAGAAAAACCTGTTTACCTGTGCGTTCTGGGGAGTGGTGAAGAGGTCCACCTCTGGAGTTCCAAAAATGTGAGACAATTCTATGAACAGGGGAGGATGGAGTCTCCATTGCGAGTGGTTGACTTGAGATCGACTCAACCAGTCTGCCTGGGAGTTGTCAACCCCCGAAATATGGTCTGCCCTGAGAGACAGGAGGCTCCTCTCTGCCCATCTCCCCAGAGTTCTGCCTCCTGCATCAAAACCCTGGATCTGGTCCCTCATCTGTTGACATGACCCTTGGCTGCTATATTGTCTGTCATTTATTAGCACATGGGACCCTGACACTAGGTTCCGGAAACTTCTCAGGACAAGAAAAATAGTCCTGAGCTCCAGGAGATTGATGGGAAGGGTCCTGTCTGAAAATGGACAGTGTGCTTGGGCCATCTGGCCCTGGGCATGTGCTCCCCAGCCCAGAAGGCTGGTGTCTATGGTCACTACAATTCTGTCTCTTGATCAGGTTGATAGAGAAACCATGTTCCTGCAACACCTGCATCGTGGTTTGAAGATCTTGTTCGGCTGCCTGGATGGAGGTAGATTGAATCAGAATGTTGTCCAGGTAGCATTGGACCCTCACAGGTAAGGCTTGGAGGAGGGCTACCAATGCTGCCAGGACCTTAGTAAAAACCCTTGGTGCCAATGAAAGGCCAAATGGTAGGGCCCGATATTGGTGGTGCTCACTGCAATAAGAAAAATGGAGGAACTGGCGATGGGGAGGCCAAATTGGGATATGGAAGTAAGCCTCCGTGAGGTCTATGGAAGAGAGATCACCCTTTCGGACACTCTGAAGAATAGAATGTAGGGTCTGCATCTTAAAACGCCTGTATGGGATGAATTTGTTCAGGAGCTTGAGATCGAGGATTGCTCTCCACCACCCCCAAGGCCTTCGGGATAACAAAGAGGCAGGAGTAGAAACCTGATCCCCGCTGATCCCATGGAACTCTTTCTATGGCTCTGATGTCCATCAGGTGATGGATAGCTGAGTCCATCTGGGCCCGTTTAGATGTGTCACGAGAGGTAGGACAGCTGACAAAAAACGATGGAGGGGGGGGAGAGAAATTTGAGTTGAAGGCCCGATGATATTGTACTGATGACCCAAGCATTGTTAGTTGATTTCTCTCATCTGGATTTTAAAAAGGTCAAACAACCTCCGATGAGAGGGGAGTGGATGTAGTTACTTAGAGTGCCTGAATGAATGAGTTGAAAGGGCCGCTTACCCGAGAATAGTTGTTGTTTGGGTTGACGGTCCTGCTGTTGTTCCCGACAAGGGGGATACGTTGTCTGGTTGCAACTGAAGCAAGGGGTGTTAACTGGCCTGAAGGTTTGCGTTCTGGGGTACGTGGTGCGTCGAAAATCTGACCCCTTGGAGGAAGTAGACAGCACCTTTCTCTTGTCTCGTGTTTCCACTGAACTCGGCTGCCACTATTATTTTGTTGAGATCCTGGTGGGACCTAACATCAGCAATGGGAACTCTGTCCTGAAGTTGAAACAACCAGTGAATAGATGACCTGGTAAAAAAGGAGGCTGCGGTGGAAGCTTTCACGGCCCAAGTTGCAGCCTGGTGTGTGCATTTCAGAGTTTGTTCCGACTTTTTGTCCTCCTGTTGTAAAACATTCTCCGGTTCTGGGGGGGTGCCTGAGGAAGCAAAGGTGGCTACCACCGGGGAATCTACTGCTGGGACAGCTAATGCATTAGCCAAGGCGGGACCTACATTAAAGAACCTCTTGTCCTGGGAAGAAGGATGAGGCCCTGACGGGGTTCTCACACTGGCCCTTTACTACATCCAAGAACAACAAGGGAGATGGGAGAAACTCATTTCGGACCACCAGTTTGGAGAATAGTGCGTCTCCCTGGCTCGAGGGGCCAGCCTGTGGTTCCGGGGTCACCTCTTCTTGGCTTAACTGGGCTGTAACCAGAGCCTTCTGTAGTAAGGGCCGAAACAAGGAGGGCTTAAAGACAGCAGTTGTGGACGGTTGTTCTGGTTTGGTTTCCTCTTCATCGGAGAGGAAGGAGTCTTTAATTTCCCCCTCTTCCTCTGAGGAACTACCCCATTCAGAGTGGTAAGAGGATCCCCTGTCATCCTGTCCCTCCCAGCTATAAAAATGATGAGGGGCATACATGGGTTCCAAAGTGGGAACCTCCCTCCATGGGGGAGGGTTACCCTGACAGAAGGAAGAAAAGATACCCAAGCCTCTTCCCGGGGGGTGGAGGAGGTGTTTGAGACCTTCAGCAATGCCCTGTCTGACTGCTACCAAAACTACTTCCTCGATGTCTTGGGGCCTGTTCTCCCAGGGAGGAACTATCATTTGGGGTCCAGTCACAGAAGGGATAAGGTTAGCTTGTTCCCTAAACCTGCCTAGGCAAAACCAGCAGGCAAAGCCTGCTGAGGGTTAGGTGTAGCTGTGTTCCAAGTAGGTGGCCTATAAGAAGGGCCTGACAAACTCAGGTCCTGGGGAAGGGCCTCATCCTGCCTTTCAGGTGACCAGTTTCGTAGATGGCTAGCCGGACTTCCATCTGCCCTCTCTGTACCTGCAGCTTGTTCTTGTAATTGTTGAGCATTTTTTGTGAATTGTGTCTCTAAAGCCTCATGTCTTCTTTTTTCTGCCCTAAGTTCAGACTTGGAGGCCTTCTTGGGGGCTAGAGCCCTGGCCTTGATCTTTGCTGCGGCCTCCCTGTTGGCTGAACAGACTCATGGTCGTTTTCTTGAGAGGTCTGAATGCTCTGCATGCCTGATGGTCCTGGCTGAGCCCAATCTATTTCCATTGCTCAAGGAAGAAACACCGGAGGTGCTGTCAGCTCCTTCTGATGGTGTTTTCCGAGCGATATGACCAGGAGAGAGATAGGATCACTGCCTCGGGGCCCTCTAAAAATGGCGCCCGGAGGAACTCGATCATAAAAATGGCCGCCAGCCATGAGGCGAGGGGCCTTGAGGCCTTTGATGATCCCTGTTGCATGTTTGAATCCCTGGGGCTTCGTGCTGTGGCCTTTGTTTGGCAATTTATAATGGCCTGATTAATATCTTCGTAGAAGGAAGATTGCCCCTCCTATCGATGTAGCAGTAGAAGGGAGGTTGGTTGGGATTGGGCCTAATTGCTGCAAGACCATGAGGGCAGCTATCATAAAACTTTGATAGTTTATGGCCTAATAAATCTCCGGAAGACTTGTGCAGCCTTGGGAGGTTTTTACAAGCTGTGCGGCCCAGGGAAAAGCTGTGTAGGAGACTGTTGTGATGTTAATTAGCCTCTAGCAAGTCTGAGGGAGGTTCCGCGGCGTTTTGGCCAATCGCACTTACTGTCTGTGTGTCAGTGCCTTGCTGAGGTAGCTGGCAACTCCTCGTGAGCAAAGCTCTACCAGAGCCTCAAGAGTTTCTCTCGATTTTGATGATTCTTTTTTTCAATGCTTTTGTCTTGAGGAATGCTAATTAACTCAGAGTCCAGAGACAATAGCTCATATGTCCAAGAGCTGAGTCGAAAAGCTGGGGCTCTCAGCAGAGGCTAGCCTTTTATAGTGGCAGACTCAGCTTGTGTCATAAGAGGGCGGAGTTATACCCAATGTTGGACTCCAGAGCAGCGTGACGGAGAAACTGACAGCCATCATTTAACTTTTAATCTGAGAGAGGTACAGGAAGATGTGTTCAGCGCCCACAGTTGGGACTGGCAACTTGGTTATTGAAGCAAAGTCATAAATTCAAGGATAATACAAAGTTGCTCATTTCTGTCATAATTGCAAATAGCTGTGAAATAAGACAGTTGCTAAATGAGGACTATCTGGTGATAAAGTTAAACTATTTTGATAACCATTACTTTCTTCTACAAAAGTCAACTTTTATTTTGTTGAGAATTGCTAATGACTTCTAACTTGAAATTTAGAGGATTATTGTTTATATACTGTTTTAGTATTAGCTTTAACAATTCTGTGTGGAACAGGTGGAAAAAATGTATACAAATAGTCCTCAGTTTACGACAACAATTGGCCCCAAAATTTTCTGTTGCTAATTCACAGTTGTTAAGGGAATTTTGCCCATTTTTACAATCCTTTTTGCCAAAATTGTTAATTGAATCATAAGTGAATATGGATTCCCAATTGACTTAGCTTGTTGGAAGGTCACAAAAGGTGATCACATGATCCTGGGATAATGCAGCCTTCATAACAGTTCCCAATCATCCAAAATTTTGATCATGTGACCCTGGGATGCTGCAACAGTTGTAGGTTGAAAAACTGTCATAACTCACTTTTTTCAGTATGGTTGTAACTTCAAACTGTCCCTAAACAAATGGTTGTAAGTTGAAGACTAGTTATAATGAGAAAGGAACTCTGCTTTAAAAAAAAAAACACATCTCCAGAATCCCCTTCTAGGGGCAAATTTCAGCAGTTTTCAATAGGGGAATCTCTGAGTTCTCTTCCTGCAATTTTCATCTCATAGTGTATATTTTGAGGAAAGTTCCAAATATTTCCTGGAAAATGAATAATAGTCCCTTAGCAGAGGCTATTTTTTTTTTTTTTTTTGCGAAGAGACAATTACTTTGTAGGCTGCTATGGCCTAAATGATGGGCTGGTCTCCACAACTGAGATGCATTAACAGCATTTATTACCAAAAGAAGCTGTATTGGTCGGTTGCTGGTAGATAGTGTATGTTTTAGCTAAAGAAAATAGTGAGTGAAAAAAAGATAAGCACACATTGTAAAACCTTCTTAACTGTTGCAGTTCAAGAATTTAGTGGCAGTGAGAGAGGACAATAAGAAGAGGGAAAGAATGAGAAATAAGTCATTTTATTTATTTATTTAAGAAATGTGCATAGTTGCCCAAATCACGCACAAGTAACTTGTGGCAAATTATAAGACTTACCCATCTTTTGATCACTTTATGGTCTGAAAAATGAGGAAGGGAGATGTTTATTCTGATTATCGCTAGGTATTGACTGAATTCTTATATTGCAGGAAACCATGATTGACTTGATGTACTGATCAAATTTAGGCGTAAGTCATGCCTTATAAATTATTATAAATTATTAAGTACAGGAAACCAACGAAACAATATTGGGGCATTAGTGTAAAGTCCCTGTGATGATTCTCATATGTATACTTTACCTGTTCAAAGCTGCATCACAGGAAATGATTACTTACTTGTGTCAATGAACTATTTTATAATAACCATGGAGTTAACTAAAGGCTTTCCCTGTCAAATTAGACCAGGAATCTTTTTTATTTTTGTTGAAAGAGATTGAGTTGCATGTGTTTGCCTGTGAACCACTCTTTAATACCACTAATCTTCATGTGTCCTGATGAGACAAAAACTTGAATTAATTGGCTTCCAGTTTGAGCTTCTTCAGAGACAGACCAAAACCTCGTCTCTGCGAGGCTTCGATCCGTGCTCGCCGCTGGAGGGCCCGGAGCTGGCTGGCTTCGGGGCTAAGCCACCCCGTAGAGGTGGTGAAGAGGGGGGAGATTGCCTGCAGGGTTGAGGAGAGCCGCATGTCTCCTCCCCAGCTGGCCATTACTCCCTTTCCCGAAGGCGGTTGCAGCGGTGGTCAGAAATGGCCACCACAAAGAAGAACTCAACTGGAAAAGAATGTGCAGGAGGAAGATAAGAGGAGAAAGTTTTGGTTGACCGGGTCAAACAGCAAAAAACAACAAATAAGGTACCCTGGAATTGAAACTATTAAAAAACAATAACATTGTTCCCTAAGAAGGTTTTTTAAGCTGCGAAGGAGAGAGAAAAGGGAAAAGATTTGGGTTTTTTTCTCCTTTTCCTATACTGACAGCTAAGAGACTTAAGTAAGAAATTGGAAAAAAACCCACTTTGACATCAATAGGCATTTAATGCTGAAAATAAAAAGTCAAAGGGATAATAAAGATTTCTGGATAATTAAAAGCTTTTAAAAACAGGAAAGGAGAGAGGAAGAATAAAAGGGTAGGATCTGGAAGGGAGGAGACTGCCTGGAATTAAAAAAGAACTTATAGCAAAATCTCAACAAGACTTCCAAAAGATACATTCTAACTGAAATATCGCAACAAAAACCCCAGGAAGAGAAAGTCGAAAAAGAAATAAGGAGATATAACTCGGGACTATCTGGATTACTTAATGATTTCCGGATTCTTGGTTATTGTTTTGAATGACTAAAATCAATCGGGTGGTTGTTTAAAACTGTTTAAAATGGCTCCACTTTTAGAAGAACTGAAAATGGAACTTAAAAAGTACAAAGAAGATGCACAAGGAGGGATAGGTTCTTTTGGCTTCGTATTTCAGTTTTTAGAAATGGAGATTTGGAATTATGAGAAACAACAAGAAATGCCTGCAGAACAAGAAGATTGTGACAAAGAAGAAGCCATCTTTAATGAACAAGTAATCTTAGATGGGGGAAAAAAAGGAAGGGGGGAAAGAGGATGGAAAGTTTAAGATTGGGAAAAACAACTCCAAAAAAAATAATAGAGTGAAAAATAAGTATAAAATCAGAAAGCAACAGAAGAGGGAAATGCAGAGAGAGAATTAGAACTAGAGAGACAAGGGGGTAAAAAAAGGAGGGAGAAGATGAGAGGGAAGAAAAAGGAAAAGAAGTCATAAAGGACAGAAACAAAATACAGAGAAACAGAGCCTATTTAGAGATAATGGGTGAAAATTTAATGGAAAAAGGGATTCTGCAAAGGTACATAAGATAGTATGGTTATATTAGAAATAGAAATAATTTTAGAAAATATGAAACAATGTATGATTAAAATGTCTACTAAAATAGCTATCGTAAATGTAATAAAAGGTATATTTAATGATTTATAAAACGTGAAGAGAAATAAGGGAAAAATTAATTATGGAGATTATATGTGTTTTTAAGGAAGTATGATATTTAATTGAAAAGAAGTGTTAAAGATGTTAAGATTTTAATGATTATTAATGATAGAACTGAACTGGAACGGAATGAGGGTTTATAATTACATATATTTACAATCTTTTTTTTTAAAGAATATAGTGTGTATTATAAGAATGTACCAAGCAGAATTCGATTGGAAGTTATGTATTATGTATTATATTGAAGGTCATAACCTTAAGGTATATATTGAAGTTTAAATAAGAGTTGAATGGATGTAATTAAAAGATATAAAGGTGTCATACTCCAATTTGTAACTACAGGAGAAAACTTGTTTAATGAGAAAAGATAATATGAAATTGAAACAGAACAGACAAAAGTATAAATATAATGATTTGAATTGAGATGAGATAATCAAATTAAAATCAAGAAAATCAAAAGAGGGGAAAAACTTATAGAAAATGTAAAATAGTATAAGATATGGAATAGAATACAAAAAGGAGCATGAAATTGAGTTTTGTGTCTGTATAAAGAAGTTTCAAAAAAGATGTTTTACTTGTATTTTGTATGTGTGAAAACCCAAATAAAACTTTATTAAAAAAAAAAAAACTTGAATTAATTTTTTTTGGTACATCTATTGAGTATGATGATTCTAAATAACAGTACAAGTGTTTATATTCTCTTACTAGTTTTAAATTAGATGTATTAGATGTACTTTCACTGATTCTGTTGTTGCCTATGATTGTACTATATGCTGCTTAAGGCCTTTTGAATGAAAGAATGAAATCTTCATAAAAATGGTTATTTTGCTTAGGTAAATATGAAAACTTTGAAGTGGAGAATCGATGTACTTCACGTCTTATTTGCTCAATAGCAGGTGGCCTTAATATATCAGATCTGGAAGGATATCCTTTGGGAAAGAGGTGGATAAACAAAATGAAGAGATTGACTTGTTTTTCTAGCCCAGTTGAATCTCATAGAAACTCAGCATTTGCAAATAACACTCTTAACATAGTAGAAGGAAATCCTGTCCTTTTGTGTAGGAATTGAGGAGAGAGATTGTCTTATTTACATCCTTAGCAGCTGATCTGAAAAGCAGCTGCTTAGACTTCATTAAAATGTGTTTTCCTGCATCTTGACTTGAATAAATGGAATACACAGTAGAGTCAACATGGTTGATTGGGGGTCAAATGGAAACAGTTTCCTTGATCTTGACTTGACATCATATTTGGCTCGTGTGAAACAGCAAAAGGTTTTCACACTTAATCACCTTCCCATTTGCTATCCTAGTCTTTCTCACTTGGGGTTGAAAATAATAATCTGATTGAATGCAGTGCTCATCTGTATTCAGATTATCCTTAAATGCATAATCCATGCACCATTTGAACTCAAAATAATTAGGAAGGCATTTGTTCCTGAGATACGTGTTTACAACACAGAATTAATTTATAATTAATTCAAGGTCTCTCACCTTCTGCCCTCTAAGCATTCCACTAAAGCAGTTATTTTAAAAGTCAAAGTCTTCATATGATCTGAACTACAGTATCAAAGATACACAAACTTCTGTAAGAGGAATGGATTAGGAGGATGGAGAAATGTGATTTGATAAGGAAAGGAAAGGCATTGGGAGAAACTGAATGGCAGCATTTATTAACAGTTTTATAAATGGCCATAGCATTCTAAATGTTTAAGTCTAGTTTTTTTATCACAAAGTATCCCTGACTTCTTCCTTCATTGAATTGTAAGGACCCTATTGCTTGAAAGAGTGGGGAGGCGTTATGATATAGTCTAAAGAAGACAGAAAAAAGAAAGCTTTTAAGGAAACAAGTTTCATTTAGCTAAGGGTGTAGATTCGGACAAAGTGTAGTTATTCTTGGAGAACAGTTAAATTAACAATAGTCTGTCAGCTCTTCAAGCGGGAAAAAATATTCTGGTTTTATGTAGTCATGCATAAGTGAGGACAATTGCTGGCTTTTATCCAAAAAATAGTCATAATTTAAAAGAAGCTCATAAACAAACCAGAATTTTAGAATTGACCTTCATATGACAGACTCTCATCTGAACAATAGTTTTGCTGGGTTTAGCAGTGCTTTATGTAGTGCAAATAAAATAACTTATTTATATTTATATGATATAAATCACGGTTGTCTCACCAAATTAATGATCCAAAAATGGACTGTAGTAATGAATTGGAAGTGCCCCCAAAATAGGGTCAATGGAAATTTATATAAAGTAAATTATGTGAAATTCAACAAAATTAACTCAAATTTTTAGAGAAATCTAGGAAATAAAGTTCAAAGCATCTCAAAGCAAGACATCACTATGCAAAAACTTGCTTCTTGTGGTCAGATTGAAAAGGAATTTTGAAGGAAAATTTCTTAGAAAAAGATATGCAGGTATAGAAATGGGTAATTGTTTAATTCTAAATTAGGAAAACTTTAGAATTACGATCTTTCTCCTACTGCAATTTCATTGGTTTTGTATAAAAATAACCATTTGTGTCCTACTGAGCAAATGATGACTAAACAAATGATAGCTCTGTACAATTTAAAATGTAAGGAGGAACTTTATTGGGTCCACAAACAAGAGTAGGGATCAGTATAATCGATGAAGCATTGGCATTAGATAATTATGGTGATACCGTCGTTGTTTAGCAGTTATAGCTTCTACACAAAAGAGGAAGGGCATCAATAGATTTGAAGAAATTTATAAATTTGTAGTTCTTAAAAGAACATTTCAATATTTCCTTCTGCTCTAAGGTTTCTGCCCTAAGGTTTTCAATATGTTCTGCAGTTCTGCTAGTAATAAAAATGTATATAATGGAAGAATGTAGCAGATGGACTGTATAACAGAATAACAGAGTTGGAAGGGACCTTGGAGGTCCTCTAATCCAACCCCTTATACAAGCAGGAGACCCTATACTGACATCCAGACAATACAATAATGTTAACCCAGATTTTTTTTCCCTTTACATCAATGCATTCATGTGTAAATTACTTTTATAAAGGCATGTAGTACTCAGGGATTTAAACTCTCAGAACATTTAAAAGATTTAGTCAGTCTTAATTCTGTTTTTTCTGTCCCAAGTTGCTGGTTAAGGATTAGAGAGGTGTTCCCCCCTTCCCCTGCCAGAACTTCCTGGATTGGTGCTTGTTTTGTGCTAGATCAGCTACTACTTTAACTTATTTTTTTCAGCTTCGCAAGCTATAGTTTGATGCTTGTCCCCCCTTCCCCTTGGGTATGATTTAGAATATCCTTGACAGGTCAGGGTGGTATTATTAATTTCCTATCTTACTCCTGCAGAATGTGTGGCCTAAGCATACAATGTTCTGATTAGGAAAAGCAAAACAAAGGGAACTGCTATCAAGCTATATCAAGAAAAAAGCATCTTTAGTCTAAGTGGAGTGTTAGGTTAATGTCAAGGACTACAGAAGTGTCTGGAGCCTGGGGCTGCCCCCCGGAAGATTGGATATAGTAGAAGAAGCTTCGACCTATTCTTAACAAAATGAAGTGCCTATGTGTTCTACTTCCAACCCCTTGCTCCAATATTTAGAGATCTTCCATCATTAATTCTGGATAGGGTAACATTTCCCCAGGCAAACTGAAATCTGGATTCCTGGACTCATAGCCCATTATTGTGGAGTGAGTTGCAATTGTAATCAGGAAGGGCTTTGCACAAATCCATCAGCTATACCAATTGTATCCCTTTAGAAATGGGTGTTGGTAGAAGTTAGCGTGAACGCCCTTTCTATCTATGCTGCAAGAGAGCCCAGGATGGGTTGACTCCTTCCTATGATGTCATAGCTGAGTCTGTACTAAGATATAAAAGCCAGCCCCCGGGAGAGACCCCAGCTTTGGGGAAGATACTCGACAGACTGAAAGGTGTCTCTGAAAGCCCAAAATAAATACAGAAATATGTCTTACCCTCTCTGGACGAATCAAGGGAGGGGCTGGGCTCTCTCGCAGCATAGATAGAAAGGGTGTTCACTGTAACTTCTACCAACGCCCATTCTCCATGCTGCATTGAAAGCCCAGGATGGGACATACTAAAGCTTGCATGTCCACGGGTGGGTCCTCATCTGGCTCATCACACTGACTGTGGAACCACTCGTTGAAGCACCTGTCTGCCGAAGGCTGCAGTCGCCGAGGCAAAAACATCCAGACGGTAGTGTCTGATGAAAGGAGACGGGGATGTCCACGTGGCTGCACGACAAATCTCCTCCAAGGATGCTTGGGTCGCCCAGGCAGCAGAAGTGGCTGCGCTTCTGGTAGAGTGCGCTGTCAGACCTCGGGGAACCAGAAGGGCCGCAGCTTTGTAGGCCTGCTCAATCCAAGACCTGACCCACCTGCTAATAGTAGGAGAAGAGGCCTTGTGCCCCAAGTGAGAAGGGAAAAAGGAAACAAACATGGCTTCAGACTTCCTGAAGGAGGAAGTGCGCTTAATGTATATTCTAAGAGCCCTTCTTACATCTAGCGTGTGCCACTGCCGCTCTAAGTCATGGTGCGGGAGAGGACAGAAGTCAGGCAAAACAATGTCCTGGGATCTGTGAAACCAGGTGTTAACCTTCGGAATAAATGAGGGGTCCAGACGAAGAACAACTCTATCATTGTGAAAGGAACAAAGGTCCTGTCTGATGGAAAGAGCAGCAAGCTCGGAAACCCTCCTGGCAGAAGTGATGGCAACAAGGAACACTACCTTCAGAGTCAGGAAACAGAGACACTGTTCTAAGGGGTTCAAAGGGGGGCTTTGTAAGGGCATTAAGGACCAAATGAAGGTCCCAGGAAGGATACCTGTGAACCACCGGAGGATGCAGGTTGGAAGCCCCTTTCAAAAACCTCCTGGCTGAAGTGTGATGGGATAAGGAAGGAAGCGAACCCCATGAAAGGACTGAGGAGAGGGCCGCAACCTGCCTGCGTAAGGTGTTGGGGGCCAAACCTTTCCAGCCCGTGCTGAAGGAAGCTAAGAACTTCTGCCAACTGGGCTGAAGCAGGAGAAAGACCCTCCCTGAGGCACCATCGGGAAAAAGCCTTCCAGGTGGTATCATAGATGCGCCTTGTAGAAGGTTTGCGAGAAGCCAGGATAGTGAGGATGACCCTTTCTGGAAGATCAACCTCCTCTAGCCGCTGCCACTCAAGTGCCACACGGTCAGCTTGAACCACTGGGGCTCTAGGTGGAGCAGGGCCCCCTGGTGAAGGGAGATTAGATGGGCAGGAATCCTCCAAGGAGAAGCCACCAATAGGTTGACCAGGTCCGCAAACCAGGGCCTCCTTGGCCAATAGGGTGCCAGGAGGAGGAGCTCCGCACGTTCCTCCAACATCTTCCGAATTACTGCCGGAATGATGGGAAGCGGGGGAAAGGTGTAGAGGAGACCCTTAGGCCATCTGCACCGAAAAGCATTGGTTTCCTCCGCTCCCTGGCAAGGAAACCTGGTGAAGAATCTAGTGACTTGGGCGTTTTGAGGAGTGGAGAAAAGATCCACCTCCGGTGTTCTGAATCTGAGGGAAAGATCCCTGAATACAGATGGAGGAATGGACCATTCTGCCTGATCGACTAGGCTCCTGCTGAGCCAGTCAGCCTGGGAGTTGTCAACCCCGGAGTTGTGGTCCACCGAGATCGATAACAGGTGTTTCTCTTCCCATAACCCCAACCGTAGAGCCTCTCTCATGAGGGCTTTGGACCTTGTCCCCCCTTGCCGGTTGACATGAGCCTTTACGGCCATGTTGTCCGTAAGGACTAGAACATGAGAGCCGATCACTGATTGCCTGAAATGCTTGAGAGCCAGAAAAATGGCTCTGAGCTCTAGCCAATTTATGGGGAGGGTCTGTTCCAATCTGGACCAAACACCCTGAGCTATCTGGCCTTGCATATGGGAACCCCAACCCAGGAGGCTGGCATCGGTGGTTATCACTAGCCTGTCTGGGTCCCTGAACAGGAGTCCCCTCCAGATAGATGGTGAATGCCACCAATTGAGAGATCTCCAGATTTGTGGCGGGAGTGGGACCTTGATGGATGAGTGGCTGGTTCCTGCTCGTTGGTAGGGAAGCAGGAACCATTGGAGGGGTTGGGAGTGGAGCCGAGCCCACGGGACGATGCCAATACAGGAAACCATCTTCCCCAGAAGTTTGGACAGCAGTGACAGGGGGACCATTTGATGTTGTTGGATCTGGCTGATGATCTCTGCAAGGCTCTCCACGAGCTGGGGACAGGAAAACCTGGCACGGCAAGGTATCGATGACTGCTCCCAAGTGTTGCAATTTGGTTGTAGGAGAGAGCTGGCTCTTTTTGGTGTTGATGGAAAATCTGTGGCTCTGGAGACATGACAGGGTAATTTGCAGATCCCGATGGGCCGCAAGGATGGAAGAGGAAAGAATCAAAATGTTGTCCAAGTAGCATTGGATCCTCACTGGAATAGAATGCAGAGATGCCACCAATGCTGCCAGAACCTTCATGAAGACCCTTGGAGCCGATGAGAGGCCGAAGGGAAGTGCTCGATACTGGTAATGGGTATTCTGATAACAGAAATGGAGAAACTGGCGATGATGAGGCCAAATTGGGATGTGGAGGTAAGCCTCAGTGAGATCAATGGAAGAGAGGAAGTCGCCCTCCCAAACGCTCTCTAAAATAGAATGCAGAGTCTGCATTTTAAATCGCCTGTATTTTACAAATTGGTTGATAAATTTTAGATCAAGGATGGCTCGCCACTCCCCTGAGGCTTTGGGAACGATGAAAAGGCGAGAGTAAAGTCCACGACCCCGTTGAGACAGGGGAACAGGTTGAATAGCCCTGATTTCAAGAAGGTGCTGAATGGCCTGATTCATGAGGGCTTGCCTGGAAATGTCCCGAGACACAGGACAGATCAAAAAATGTTTGGGGGGTGGGGTTAGGAAGTCCAATTGTAACCCTGACCTAATAGTGCTGAGCACCCAGGCGTCCGTCGTTGACTCCTCCCATTTGGAGGCAAAGAAGGCTAGGCGATCTCTGATGGGTGGGGAGAACAAGGGATTACTTAGAGCGACGGAAGGAACAACCCCCTCCCCCCCAAAAGGGCCGCTTACCAGTAGAAGGTTGTTGCCTGCCAGATGTTTCTGCCGGTTGGTCTTGGCATTGGGAGTATGGCCTGTGAGAGCGGGGGAAGCGAGATGAGGTCTCCGCTCGGAAGGCAGGAGGACGATAAGGAGCAGGGCGATAGTCGGCTTTCTTCCCAGAGGAAGAGAGAATTTTACATTTATCTCTGGTTTTGATGAGATAAGGTTCCAGAGCATCGCCAGAAAGCTTATTGCCCGCGAAAGGAACTGAAGCCAGCTTCCATTTTTGGCGTGATTCCGCCTGCCAATTTCGGAGCCATAAAAGTCTTCTTGCTGCTACAGAAGATGCCATGGCCTTGGATGCAAATTTGGCGGAATTGAGAGTGGCATCGCAGTGAATTTCGCCGCTGCAATAATCTCATTAAGGTCTTGATGAGACCGAAGGTCAGAAGCAGGCAATCTATTCTGGAGTTGGCGCAGCCACTGTATGGATGCCCTGGTGAAGAAGGATGCTGCTGTTAAAGCCCGAACAGCCCAAGCAGCAGCCTGGTGATTGCTCTTGAATCCGGTTTCAGGTTATCTTCTGGCTCCGTGGAATGCCAGAAGATGAGAACGAGGCCAGAAACGGAATGTCAACAGAAGGCACTGCCAGGGCATTGTCCAGAGCTGCGCTGATATTGTAAAAACGCTTATCTAGAGAAGATGGGCAAGGACCTGCCGAAGGAGAAGCGCACTGTTCCTTGACCATGTCCAGGAACAAAATGGGAAAAGGCAAAACCTCTGCATGCACTACAGGTTTGGAGAAGAGCGAATCCCCTTGGTTAGAGGGATTTCCTTGTGGCTCGGGAGCCACTTCCTCTGGCAACAGCTTGGCAGTGACCAAGGCCTTGCTGAGTAATGGTCTGAAGAGAGTAGGTTTGAAGACCAATGCAGAGGAGGTCTACTCTGGGCGAGAATCCTCTTCCTCTGAAAGATTTTGGTCAAAAATCTCACCCTCTTCACACTCTGAATGAGAAGAGTAACTGTGCTCAGATGGTGAAGGCCTTCCTTCCTCATCAACCTCCTCCCATTCTGGTAGAGAAGAATGGACCCTGAGGTCCCGAGGCCTGTGTAAATCAGGATGATGAGGCAAGGAACTTATAGATTGAGAAGGGAGAAGGGCCTGAACCCTTTCCAGAGGTTGAAGAATTTGTTTGAAGCCTTCAGCCAATCCCTGCCTAATGGCTGATGAGACTACATCTTGGATATCCCTTGGTCTATGCTCAAAGGTAGAGGCAGAAGGCCCGCTGCTGTGGGAGTGAATGTGGCTTCAGGCCTAGATTGAGGAGAAGTTCAAGGCCTGGAGGGAGGGGGAGGAGCATAGGGCACAGAAGCCTGTTGGAAATAAGGCCCAGATCTGCTTAAATCCTGAGGATCTGACTGTACAGCAAGAGCCCCAGGAGACCAGGATGGAGGATGGAAAGGCTCATAGATAACTTCTCCTCCCCTGGGAGGGCTTTGTTGGGGCCCATGAGTATCACCTGAAACCTGCTGTAGTTGCACTCCCTTCTGTTGAATAGTTTTGTTGAACTGCCTCTCTAGAGCTGCATGTTTGCGCTTCTCTGCCCTCAATTCAGCCTGAGTTGCCTTCTTAGGGGTTAGAGCCTTAGCTTTGATTTTAGCAGCCACCTCCCTCTGGACTGATTGGGTGCGTTGCCTACGTCTTTTTCTCCTATTGGGCTTAAAAGACTGTTCCACTGGGGGGAAAGCTCTGCCAGAGCCTTATCTTGCTCCATTTGTAAAATAAAGGCTCTTGTGTTGGAAAGAAGCTGTTTAGAAATTTTTCTATTAGGCCCCTTAGGGTATAAATGGCCCCCGGGCTTACAAAATGGCCGCTCACCTCATGGTGGAAGGCTTGAATCCAAGATAGCCACTGACTACAGGAAAAGAGGCTCCAAGATTGAAGAATCGCTCCTTAGGCTATACAGAGCCCCGAGCGAAGTCAGCAAGGGAAAAACACAGCAACCAGCTACATGATCAGCTGGCTTGAGCTCTTATCAGTTTGCCAATCGTGTTTACGATCGCTTCAAACTGCAGGCGTGGGGGAGGTCTGCAGACGCTGCCCAGCGTCTTTAGACGCTGGTCCCAACGTTGCAGGAGAGAGAGAGAGAGCCCTGCTCTCCTGGAAGAGCAGCTGCCCAGATCCCTGGGAGCTGCTTGAAGAGAGGAAAAAAGTACTGACGGTCGCTGGTGATTGCTATCTAACAGAACGCTTTCAGAGACACAGCTACTGACTGAAAGGAGCTGAGTCAAAAGCTGGGGTCTCTCCCGGGGGCTGGCTTTTATATCTTAGTACAGACTCAGCTATGACATCATAGGAAGGAGTCAACCCATCCTGGGCTCTCGATGCAGCATGGAGGAGAATCAGAAGGCACTGGTCATGGTTACTCAGACCTTTTATCACTTACTGGCTGGTCTTTTGCAATGTGCTGTCCATGGGGCTGCCTTGGAAAAGTGTTTGGAAGTTTAAGCTGATCCAGTATGTGGTGATAAGAAGTTCTGGACACACTGTAGTGTGCCAATGTAACACCATTGTTCCTTCAGCTGCACTGATCTTGAATAGGCTTATGGGTACAATTCCAGGGGTTGGTTGTCACCATTAAAGCTCTACTTGTTAAAGAATTACTTTACCTGTGATTCTACCTGACTCTTGTGATTTCTGCCTATCCCATCAGATCTGGCAGAACGAGCATGTTCTAGGTCCCCCTTTGAGAAACAATTTGTGCATGCCTTCTCTATTCTGGCATAGAACATTCCTCTCCATCCACCCATCCCTTGAGATTGAGATTGCCCCATCCTATTGGCCTTCTGAAAGGCCTTGAAAACATAGGGCCAACATGTTCGCCGGGATGTGTGTGTGTTTAGTAGAGAAATTCCTCTAATAGCTTTTTGTTTAATTAGTTTTTAACATTTTGTTTGCCAACCAGTTACCTTGTTAAAGATAAGTGACCATATACTTCTGTTTAATCAATAAATAAATAACAGCCAAAGTAAATCAATGTTTGAGATTAGTGTTTTATAAATGAGCAATACAATATGCCTACAAGTAAGAAATCTGAGGCATTCTTGACTCCAGGTAGAGAGACTTGCCACATTAGATAAACTGAAAAAAGATGTTCCAGTTATTTACTTCACCAATTTCCAAGTATATTGATTTTGTCCATATTCTGTCTAGGTATAAATAATGCATGCACCACATGTGTCCTGTATGTTTTGTTTGTTTGTTTAGAAGGAAAACAGCAATATATAAAAGTGCATTATTAGAACGCCCTGCTGCTTGAGTGGTTAGTACCTCAAAATGTAGGTTAACATGTCAGATGTGTTTTATACTATACTAAGAAAGCACTTTCATCAAGTAACTGCTTTTCCACAAACTGGATCGTTATTTTGTTCTACAGATATGTTTTGTGTGTTTTATTTGTGCTAAATAAGTAAAAGATATATGTAAAAGAAAAAATTCTCACTTTATTCATGTTACTTTGCATCACTGTTTTTAAAGTGTATGTATGTTTTCTGAAAAATTGTATGCATGAAAGTTCTTTTTTAAAGAGAACTAATTAATATCCACCTCCTATTAGCTCATATGCTTTTAAAGGCTTGCATCCTTCCCACACCAGAGAAACTGGCTCTTATCCAAAGAATAAAAACCTGTAGGGTGGCATTCAATTCCCAGAGAAATCAATGCTATCTCATTATTGTAATCCACAGAGAACTGCAGTTGAGTTTGCTCTTAAGAGTATTTATGTATGTTGGCTGTTTTCCCCATTGCTTGGGCTTAATAATAGGCTAAAATATTATTGCTTGCCCTTAATTTAGTTTCACCAGAGAAAGCACAAAAGTTTCAGGCCACAAAATATTATTTGATGACAACTTTCAGAAGGGAATTTATTTGTGTTTTTTCTCCCATGAGCTGTTCAGAGCATCCAGAAGTGGGAGGTGCTTCAGTCTCTTCTGGAAAGGCTGGGCTTAAAACTCCGGCTCCTCCTCCTCCACGGGGCACCTCCCCAGCGTCCCACAGTTTTAGCTCAGCCTTCGTGGTAAGAGGTTGTGCACTCCCTGACTGGAACGGTTTCTGATTCAGCTACTCAAATTTCAGGTTTGCTCTTGGGTTAATTCGGCTTGTAAATTTTCCCCCCAATTAATTTGGCGATTTCAAGGCTTGTGGCTCTATTACGTTATCCCCCCGATCAGTTGAGAGCAGCTCTTTGTGACAGGCGGAGCCTGCCACTCCACAGGCAGCCTGAGACGGCCGCGTCAAGCAATTAGCTTATCTATTCCCCCAATTGTTTTATCTCTGCGATCTTGGCGGAGCGCTCGCAGCCGCGGCTCTCTCCTCCGTGCCGTTTTGACTAACAGGATCATTTAGAGAGTCAGCAGCAGCGGCTCGTTAAACTGCTCAGGCAATCAACATCGGAGATTCTGCCTTCCCGCCATTTTCAACGGCTGGCTTCAAGTTCGCACCTAAATACACAGGCGCCATTCCCCGCTGGTTTCCTTTCTTGGGGACCGGGGCAAGTACCTTCCCAGTCCACTTTCCTGGGATTATTTCTCCTTTATCTTGCTAGCGTTGGATAAGCAGGCTAGTTCTTAAACAGGAATTTCTTTGCAATTCCATTTGAATCATTACATTGAAGTGAAGCCACAAGTGCCATTTCAAACAGCGGGACGTTTTTTTGACAGGAAAGGATCCATCCAGGTCCTGTATAGCTGGTTTCCCTTGTTGGGGACCAGGGATCCAGAATATTTTTGCTTGGAGCGCTTGGGGGTTTCCCTTGTTGGGGACCCTTAGATACTTACTGTTCACCATATACTCAGATAGATAGATAGATAGATAGATAGATAGATAGATAGATAGATAGATAGATATCTTTTTGGTTATTCGGGTTTTCTCCCACGTAAAATTGGAAGTATCTAGGTGATGTTTCGATGAAGTCTCATTCATCATCTTCAGGCTTGTGTCTTCGGCTTTGTGCTTCTCGGAGTGTGTGTGTTCTCATAGCAAACCATCCACATGTCCGCAGCTTTCTTAAGGGTGCTGCAAACTTACGACCTCCTGTAATTCACTGCTATCTCACTTGGGAGCTCAACAAGGTGTTAACCGCACTTACATCTGGCCCGTTCGAGCCTTTAAGAACCGCTACTCAAATTCCTGACATATAAGGTGGTCTTCTTAATTGCAATCACATCAGCAAGGAGGATTTCCAAATTGGCAGCATTGTCGATGAGAAAGGACCTGTGCGTGTTTCATGCGGACAGAGTGGTTCTCAGATTGGATCCATCGTTCACCCCTAAAGTAAATTCAGTCTTCCACAGAGCGCAGGAGTTGGTGCTTCCAAATTTTTGTCCAAAACCATCTCAGACTGGAGCATCAATGGCATCGACTTGACATTCGAAGGGCGTTGAGCATCTATCTGGACCGCACAGTGGCATTTCGAAAATCTGAGGCTCTATTCCTATCCTTCAACCCATCCACTTTAGGACACAAGGTGTCGTCGACGACCATTAGTAGATGGTTGAGAGCCACCATAGCTAAAAGTTACAAATGCCAGTCCATCTCAGTTCCTAAGGGCATTACAGCCCACTCAACAAGGAGTGCGGCAACATCAGCAGCATGGGCCACACGGGCTTCCATAGACGAAATTTGCAGAGCGGCAACTTGGTCTTCACTATCGCCCTTTGTCAGAAATTATAAAATTGATGTCTATGCCTCAGCGGATGCTTCATTTGGCAGAAGAGTCCTGCAGAGGGTCCACAGAGTTTAGGAGTGTATTTCGATCCAGATGGAGTCCCTCCTAAGGACAGGCCAAGCTTTGGTATGTCCCACTTCTGGATTCTCTGAACAGCTCATGGGAGAAAGGGCGTTGGTACTTACCTGATACTCCCATTCTCTGTGAGCTGTGAAGAGCATCCAGCCCCACCCATTTCTTTCCATCTGGTGGGGTTCCGTTCCGGTCAGGGATCTAGATTAGGTGATGAGTTTGGCACTCAGCCTTTGCAAAACTGGGGGACGTTGGGGACGTGTCCCGTGGAGGAGGAGGAGCGTCCCGGAGTTTTAAGCTCAGCCTTTCCAGAAGAGACTGAAGCACCTCCCACTTCTGGATGCTCTTCACAGCTCACAGAGAATGGGCGTATCAGGTAAGTACCAACGCCCTTTTCCATACATAATCTTTGTTAAGAAACAGTGTTGGCTTTCTGACACTAGCCCATGATTTTAGGCTTCTGAACCTTGCAGTTATTAGAAATCATTACTCCTTTCTTCTGATTATTGAACTCCAGAACACTTAACATAGCTTGCTTTTATCAGATCTCGGGTGGCGGGGTGTTTACTTGAACTGGATGAAGAAGGAGCATAAATAGTTAAATCCCCATGACATGAAATGTGGAAGATTTGTGTTGTGCCCTTTGAATGCTCCCTTGATCTTTATTAGATTTATTTCAATGACTTACAGATTTACTTTGATGAGCCATCTACCTGTGCTATAAAGTTCAGGCTGTATTTGAAGGGATTCACCAATGTGCCTAGTTTTAATTTGCCTGACTTGAATTATTTAGAGTTTCGCATCTCTTCTGAGACTATCCATATGGACTGTGCCAGCATGACACTTTTCTATCCTGACGTTACCCAAATCTCAGGGAAGTACTTTGGAGGATTTTGTTACATTTATTGGTTTCTTGTGCCTGATTTTCAACTTGACCTTTTAACTTGCTTACTAAGAAAGGGCATCGGGCAACTGGAAGAATGTAAGTTCTAGTCTTGACTTGCACACAAAGTCTGCTGGGTGATCTTGGGCCAGTCACACACTCAGCCCCAGAAAGAAGACAAAGGCAAGCCCTGTCTGGAAATCTTGCCAAGAAAACTACAGTAACTGGAGTAGTTCAGGCAGTCACCTGGAGTCAAGACTAACTCAAAGGCACATACGTAGATATACAAACAAACAAGTCTAAGAAAGCAGCTCCAGGAATCTAATACAAAACAGACCTCTCTATCATTAAAATATCTTTCATCTCTTCCCCCATCCAGATCTCATCTTTTGTTATTAAAATCGTCTCCTCCTCTAGATCAGCGGCCCCCAACCTTTTGGGCACCAGGGACTGATTCCACGGAGAGAGGTTTTTCCACGGACCAGAGGGGGCATGGTTTCATGTGCTGCTTTCATCCCGTGGATGAGGCTTCGCTTCTTTGCGCTGGCTGGTTTCTGGCATGCCATGGACCGGTGGCGGTCCATGGACCACGGTTGGGGAACCCTGCTCTAGATGGCCAAGAGTATGAAAAAAGAAATTTTGCTTTGTGCCTTTTATTTTAAACAGGAGTTACCGTTTGAAAGAAATCTGTATGTTTTTAACAGTCTTGCCAATCAAAGATTCTTTTCAACATTGGTGCTGTTTCTTGGAAGAAACCTTGCAGTCTGAAATTTGGATCTACTGCAAGAACTTGAAGCATCTCCAGGCTCTGCAGAAATTCACACAGACTCAAATCAATTGGCACATTATTCCTATTTAAACTTTCACATCCCCTGCGTCCCTAGGTTGCCAATTAAGCAGTCTGATGCTGTTTCACAAAATCATGAATATATCATTCCCTATGACCTGCCTCTTGTCTCTATCTTGCATTTTGAAAATATTGTCCTCCACATCATCTCACTTTCTTCATTGGTCTCTTTCTATTGGTAATAGTCTAGAATTCTGTTCATTTCTTTGTTCTTTTTGTAAAGAATGTACAAAAAAAAACCCCACTAAACAATTGCTATTATTTAAAAGTTGGGATACCTATACTAGAAAGCAGCAGCATATCATGTACCCATATTTTCCTCTAATTATATCTGCAATGCTCACACAGACTTTGGATGCCAATATCAGATGTGGTCCAGTCAAGAAGTGCATTATTCCCTCATTGCAAACAGATAGTGATCACTCGAACAAGTTATACTAGGATGAGTATGACTCACTTTACCTGAAAGATGCGCACCAGAGGAGATTCCATGTGCTGACCCATGTTCTTGTCAGTCTATGAGCAACCAATATGCAAGGCACAGATTGGAGGTTGTCACCTGCTGGCTATATTTTTCAGTATCTGAACAATGATGTTTGAGGATCATAGGTTGCTTTGATTTTCTGATTGCTTGGGAAAGTTTTCACTTTGACATTGCGGATTCATTGTTCCAGTACACATTGGTTCTGTTCACTTTTCACAGAATCATGGAGTTGGTACAGAACACTGCTGAATGCACTATTCCCTCATGATGTTGTAATTACAGTCATTCCACCTATAGATTCTTTCATATTGTTAATGAAGCATATATAACAATATGGGTTTTTGTCAGGCTATTGGATTAATAAAGCAAAACCTTAAATGCTATCATGCAATTCGACAGGGGAAGAAAAACAATGCTAGAATAAAAATAAACATACTGCTACAAAGAAGATCAACTAATTAGGGCAGGGCCGTCAAACTCGCGTCCTGCCGCGATGGCCACACCCACCCCTGGTTTGCGAAGGGGAAAAGTTACAATACGTCACATAACGTGTCATCACAAGTTTGACACCCCTGATTTAGGACTTCACTTCAGAAAAAAATAATTATTTACCACATTGGATTAAGAGTTATTTACCAAATTGAAAAAGTATAACAGCAGATATTTCTAAATAGAATAAAATTCTCTGAATTTGTTTTGGTTAGGAAGAATTGCGTTAGTTAAATTTGCATTCTGTCAAGGCTCTTATTTTTTTCCTGTATGATCTCAGACATGGATCACAAAATTGATTATACTTCCTTGTTCTTATTCGTACTGAAGGGTTAGGGTTCCAGATGGTTTGTACAAATAGATTTAAGTTGAAGTGTAACTATAAATGTTCTGCCTTCTCTCTAGTCATTTCTGAATCCATTTGATAGTATTAGCTATCCCATAATTTACTTTTCTATTGAGGAGCATATAATGTGTAACTTGGAGAGACGTCGTAGATACTTCAGAGTGTATTTTTAAATGTGATTTACATTATGCTGATTGATCCCTGGAGGCTTTTAAGAAGAGACTGGACAGCCACTTGTCTGGAATGATATAGAATCTTCTGTTTGAGCAGGTGGTTGGACTAGAGGACCTCCAAAGTCCTTTCCACTTCTTATTCTGTTATCTGCTGAATTTCAGTAGCACTCTGTATACAGTTGAGTTAAGGAGATGCCAATAGGGTGCAACATAATGCCTTCTCACCAGCTTTAACTCAAATGTGCGAATTTTCTGAGGTTACACAGCTGCTATCTGCATCTAAGAAACAATTGCATTAAAAGGTATCAACAGGCAGCTTTTGGCTTCATATCCAAAGCAGTGTGCATCGCTTGGTTGTGTGCTAATTTTGGGCGATGGGTTGGGGGGCGAATCAAGAAAAAGATACAAACTCAAGGTTAACCGCACCAAACTTGATTGCAGGAAAGATGACTTCAGCAACAGAGTGGTCAATGTCTGGAATACTCTACCTGACTCTGTGGTTTCTTCCCCAAACCCCAAAAACTTTAACCTTAGACTGTCTGCAATTGACCTCACCCCTTTCCTAAGAGGTCTGTAGGGGGCGTGCATAAGCGCACCAATGTGCTTACCGTCCCTGGCTTATTGTTTCTTTTATTTTTCTTATATGTACCCATTTCATGTATTCATAACTATGTTTATACTTTTACCTATTATCTTGTAAGTGATTGACAAATCAAAATAAAATTAAATAAATAAATAAATAAATAATAAAAAAAAAACAAGTTTGACACTCAGTTTATGGGGGAGGAGAAGACAAAAGTAAGGAACAGGATAGAGATTGAGCGATTCAAAAGCAAGAGAGATGGTATTTTGAAAAATCCCTTTCTTAAATTCTAGTAGGAATTCCCAGGTGTGTAGCATTTTGTTTAGTTTGCAGTTATTTTCCTATGTATGTTAGTGTTAAAGTTTGTATCTCATATTTAATGTTAGATCCTGCATTGAAAACTATGGCCATATGCCAAAGGTGCCATGTCCTTGTCCTTGTCCAAGAGATTTTCAGGTAATTTCCAATATTCCAAGAATATTAGATGAATGGGTGCCAATTTATGAGAACAATGTTGTCATCCATTTGCATGCATCTCCTGGTAAAGTCTGAATTTGGTGGAATTCCAGACAGCCTCAGGATTTGGATTGGTTTAAAGTAATTAGAACTGTTTTTAACCAAATGATAATTAAACTCTTGATGGGTTTCTATGTATGCTCGCCAGTTTCAGCAGTCATAAGTTGTATGTGTTAATGGGCTATTACAAGTCAAAATTGTGTATTTCCATAGTACATTGGTTTTCACTGATGTCAATGCACATACCTATTCCACAGAGCAGTTACTGCATATACTTACTATCTATCTATCTATCTATCTATCTATCTATCTATCTATCTATCTATCTACCTACCTACCTACCTACCTACCTACCTACCTACCTACCTATCTATGGTATAGGTATAGACAGACAGACCTGCATATGGATTAGAGAACAAATGAAAGTATACAGTATCATTGAGAATAAAAGAATGGAAATGGAAATTGACTGGTCCATATCAGGTGGACTAAGGCAGTCATATAATTGATCCCACTTGATAAAAAGTGTCTACAAAAGAGACTTAAAACAAGATGGATCAACAACATCAGCAAATATTGCGGACCCAATTGGCAAAAAAACCCAAAGACCTCAGAACCATATTGATTGGAAACATGTGGAAGAGGCCTTCATCCTGCAGTGGATAGAGAAAATGTAAATGTATATACACACAGAGAGAGAGACTGGACTGCATTTGAAAGATTTGTAGAAGTGAATAGGGACAAGGTGCTTGTTCAAGAGGCAACTGGACTTTCTGATTTTTCTTTGAAGAAGTTTTGCTTCTCAGCAGTAGATGGGGAAACTCACATATCTTAAGAATGTCCAGGTTAGGAAAAATAGATGTTTCATATTAAATAACTGAAACTTTACTGTCATGTGTCTTTTTTATCTTCCTTTAGCTCATATTGCTCTAAATTGGCAGCTGTCTGTTGTAATAAGAATG
Organism: Notechis scutatus; assembly: GCF_049901735.1. Classification (NCBI taxonomy): domain Eukaryota; kingdom Metazoa; phylum Chordata; class Lepidosauria; order Squamata; family Elapidae; genus Notechis; species Notechis scutatus. The sequence goes on from NC_142011.1 coordinate 29,163,411, forward strand.
CACCACCTCTAATACATAAGTAACCTAACCATCATATCTGAGTAACAGAATATTGGTTCGGGTAGCTTCTCCAATATTCTTATAAGAATTTGTTGAGGATTTAAAATGCAACTTGTGTTATATTCAATTCTCCCTCGAGCCGCTCGGAGCATCCAGAGACTGGGATGTGCTTCCGAGTCCTCTTCTTGCAGGCTGAGCTTTAGATGAGGAAACGCTCCGCCCCCTCACGTGACATCGCGGAGCGCCTCCCCAGTCTTTTGCTCAGCCTCGAAGAGTCAGGCTGTGTGTTAGAGAGCTCCTTGGCTGATCGCAGATTTCCTTCCTATTTCACTTTCTGATAAGGTTTGCCTTCTTTCTCCTCCTGCGCAAAGGGTCTGGACTTAAGGGAAAATTTTCCCTCGTCCCTGAGACGAAGCTGCGGGCTCGCAGCGCGTTTAGCGCTACCCCCCCATCCTTATCAGATCGCATCGCTGCCTCCGCGTTGCCTCGTGGCACGCGTTGTTTTCCTTTCATTTACTGCTGGATTCCCCCCCACCCCAAACGCCCGACCGGGAGGGTTATTGCCCTTAAGGCCCTAGGCGTGCCGAGCTGACCGGCAAAGCCCTCCTTTTCCGTCCCGAAGGCGTCCCCGACGGTTCAGCTCGCGGTCGCCATTTTGGCTCCGCCTCGTGGTCGGGCGCCTTTTTTTCTGGTTCAAGCTGCGGTGAATTAGAGCCCCAGGCCTTGGGTCAAAGCTTTGCTGCCCATTTCTTTCTACCTGGCTCGCTCTTTTATCTTAGTTGGCCTCCCGCAGTCCGTTTCGGGGCGAAGTTGCAGCCCCCCCCTCCGGTTTTGTTTTCCCTTGTCTGGAGGCCTGCTGCCAGAGGCCCTCTCTTCTACATAGGCCTCAGGCGTTTATTTGACTGATCCGGCCTGTACTGAGATACCCAGTTACTGCTACTGTTCGAGAATAAAAGGAATATATTTGCAAAATAATAATAATAATAATTTCTGTTTTTTTGTACAGTAATAATTTTTTTTTTCATAGATATATAGACATTTACGGATAACCTGTATATATATTGCGTACAAAAAAAAAAGAGAAAAAGATAAAAAGAACAAACAAAAGAAATCAAAGGAATTACAAATAGAGTATCTATTTTTTCCTGTACATACTATATTATTCAGATACCTCACTGTTATCTCTGTACACTACAAATTCCAAAAGGGGGAGAGGGCCAGCTTCACCTTCACCCGGCCTCATCCAGGCCTATTCTGGGCGAGCCAACCGCCTTTGCTAGTATTGTTACCTAACATGGCAGACGACAATCCATCTAAACGTCCTTCTTTGAAGGCTAAAGCAAAGTCCCACTACTTGCGCAGGCAGGACAAGGAACCTAAGGGCTCCAGGCAGGACAAGGAACCTTCCAAGGCCGCACAACGTGACGCCTTGAGGCGCCACAAAGCGTTAGAAAAAGAGTTTGACCGGCGTTCAAGGGAGTCCCGCTCGGAGACGCCTATACCTCCTCCTCCAACCCCTTCTACCTCTGCTCTACCTCTCCCCTCAGACCCTTCTTCCCTACCTAGGCGCAGTTCGCTTCAGGGTCTTCCCGACCCCGGACCTCCGACCAGACGGACCCCGAAGCCACCTTTACACCCACAGCCGCTGGTCTGCGCCAGGATGAACCCTCTACCTCCGAGGTTCCACTTCACATCAAGGCTTGGATGGAATCAGCCATCCGCCAGGGCATAGCAGAGGCACTACAACACGTGTCCAGATCAGGTTTCTCTCCGCGAGCCTCTGAACACGATTCGTTATCACTCAGATCCCTTCCACAACCGGTCCCCCAACTGATCAGGTACTCTCTCAGAGGGATAGCCCTCCACCGGTTGGGGCCCAGATGGAGGAGGAAGGGGACTTTGGGGATTTCAGGGAGGAGGAAGAGGATTCCCGGATGGGATCCTCCCGCTATAGTGAACCCCTCTTAGAGGCTGACATCATGGAGGGGGAGATGTCGGAGGACGAGGGTCCTTCCCCGACCAACCCACCTTTGGGGGCTGTTCAAACCACATATGTTCAAGTCCCTCCTCCTTAAGGCCAAGAATGTATCTGGCCTTCTTCCCCAGTCCCCTGCTGAACCCCCCAGTCCAAGAGGGCCCAGAAGACTCCATTTTCACCCAACCAGTGGTGGAAGCCGAGGTCATCCCATCCCCTCCCATCTTCGTAGATCTGGTTGCAAAGCAACTTACCTCCTCAGGGACACCTCCTGCTCCATCTAGCCAAGACAAGAGATTCTTCAATCTCGATGCGGCTCTGTCTAACCTTCTGAATATCCCGGAGGTTGATGACCCCATTGTGGGTCTAGCTTCTTCCTCTACCCCTAGTGAGGCCCTAGAGGCCTTAAAGCCTGAGGACAGGCGGGCGGAGCTGGCGCTGCGTAGGGCCCACCTATCTGACGCCTGGGCCATTAAATCGCTACGGCCGCCTCATTTTTCACCAGGTCTTCCATCCGCTGGCTACGTCAGCTCAAGGACCACATCCCTGCTTCCAATCTGAGAGCTCACCAGGATATAGCGAAGTTAGTGGCTGCAGCCGAGTTCTCGGCTGACGCCACTTACCAGTCGGTAAAATTTTCTTCCAGAGCCATCTCGTCGCACGTTTCGGCTCGCCGCATGCTATGGCTCAAACACTGGCAGGCGGACGTAAAGAATAAGGTCAAGCTGGCCACTGCTCCCATTACGGGAGACAAACTGTTTGGCCCAGCTTTGGAACCACTGCTGGTCGAGGGCCGCAGTAAGAGAAAGTATTTGCCCTCCTTTTTCGAAGATCGGAGACCAGGGGCCCCCAGCCCTTTCGGAGGAGCTTCCCCCGCCCCTTCTACCAACCCCCCTTCCCGCCCAGATACCCTAGACCTCCTTCCTTCCGGTCCCAGGACCGCTCGGACCCGGGTGATAGAACCAGACGCGGTGGCGGCTACAAGAGACCATTCCGGGGATCGGGAGGAAGGCCCTACCGTAGAAGGTAGATCCTCTTCCTCCCTCCCCATTGGCGGCCGCCTCAGCCACTTCGCCGCCCAATGGGACATATCCACCTCCGATGCATGGGTTAGGGACACAATCAGGTTTGGTCTCGCCCTGGAGTTCAGGTCCGCCCCCCCTGATTGTTTTATCCCATCCCCCTCCTCAAGGGATCCCTCCAAACGGGCTCTAATGGATGCAGCCATCCATCATCTTCTTGACATCCAGGCCATTCAACCTGTCCCTCCGGCCCAGAAGGGAAAGGGTTTTTACTCCCATCTCTTTGTGGTGCCCAAACACTCTGGGGGTTGGAGAGCCATCCTAGACTTGAAACGGCTCAACCGTCACCTCATCCAGCGTAGATTCAAGATGCACACCTTGCAATCAATTCTCTTAGGCACCAGGCGGGGAGACTGGTTATCTTCCATAGATCTGTCGGAGGCATACCTCCACATTCCAATCAGGCCCTCCCATTACAAATTCCTCAGGTTCTGCCATAATAACCTTCATTATCAATACGTGGCCCTACCCTTCGGTCTGGCTTCGCCCCCGGACCTTCACCAAGGTCCTGGCGGCCCTGGCGGCCCATCTCAGGACCGTTCCCGTCCGCCTCCACTGCTACTTGGACGATATTCTTATTCTCTCCCCGTCCAAATCCCAGGCAGTCAGGGATACCAGGGTCACCCTCTCCGCCTTACGGGCACACGGTTTTCTAGTCAATTGGCAAAGAGCCAACTTACCCCTTCTACTCGAATTAACCACTTGGGGGCCATAATTGATTCGGTGTCACAGAGAGTTTTCCTCTCTCCGGAGAGGTTCCTTAGCATTCAAGCCCTGGTCAATCAGATCAGGCGTTCAAGGAGGGTGGCCTTGTTGGACCTCTCTAAATTGTTGGGCAAAATGGTATCATGCATCTCCATTATTCCCTGGGCTCGTCTACACAGCAGATCCCTCCAATGGTTCCTGCTCCCGCTCCAACGATCCGGAAGAAGCAACTCGAGGGTCAAGGTCAGGGTCCTCCAAAGGTCCTCACGTCTCTTCTCTGGTGGACCAATCCCGCCATCAACAGAGGCCACCTATTCGCGGAACCTCAACGACTCACCGTCACTACGGACGCAAGCCTATCCGGTTGGGGCGCCATCTCGACTCGATCTCTGCACAGGGCAAATGGTCGCTGACCGAGCAGGGGTGCAGCATCAATTGGCTAGAGCTTCACGCCGTCCTTCTGGCCCTGCGCAGCTTTCTCAGATCCGCAATCATCACGTTCTCGTGCTCACGGACAACGTCACGGCCAAGGCCCATATCAACAAGCAAGGGGGCACCCAGTCCATCCAGCTAATGAGGGAAGCCGAGCGCCTTTGCCGCTGGGCAGAATCCAACCTCCTATCTTTAAAAGCCGAACACATCTCCGGAGTAGACAATACTCAGGCGGACTGGCTGAGCAGGGCCACGGTGGACCAGGCGGAATGGCGTCTCCATCCATCCCTTTTCGAGGAAGCGTCCAGAATATTCGGCCTTCCGGTGGTGGACCTCTTTGCTTCCCGACCAACACTCAGCTTCCACGGTTCTTCTCCCGGTATCCGTCTCACAGGTCGGAGAATCACAACGCTCTGCGTTGCCCATGGCCCCCAGGGCTCCTATATGCCTTCCCTCCGCTCCCGTTAGTTCCCAGAGTAGTTCAAAAACTCATTCAGGAGAGGGCAGAACTTCTCCTGGTGGCTCCCTATTGGCCCAGGCGACCGTGGTTTGCGGATCTCCGCATCTTATCAGTAGCGCCCCCGTGGAGGATCCCCCCGGACAAGGTCTCCCTCTCTCAGGGGCCCCTTCTGCATCCGGAGCCTCAATGGCTCCAGTTAGCCGTCTGGAGGTTGAGCGGATCCGTCTGACTTCTGAGAATCTTTCAACTCAAGTCATCGACACTATTTTGGCCGCCAGGCGCCTTCCACCACACGAATTTATGATGCCACTTGGAAAGGGTTCTGCAAGTGGTGTAGCGGGTCTCAGGTTAATCCCCTCTCTCCTCGGTGGCACAGATCCTGGAATTTCTTCAGGAGGGTCTTCGCAAGGGGCTCGCACCTAACACCCTGAGACGGCAAGTTTCTGCTCTCTCAACCGTGGTCTCCTGTGATAACTACGGTTCCCTTTCTCACCACCCCAGGGTTAGATCTTTCCTTAGGGCGCCACCAACCTGTGCCCTCCTACCGTTCACAGGTTCCCCACATGGGACCTCAACAAGGTCCTCGTTTCTCTTACACGTCCCCGTTCGAGCCTTTGAGGGAGTCATCCCTGCAGTTTCTCACCTTCAAGGTAGTTTTTCTAGTAGCTATTACTTCTGCTCGTCGAGTTTCGGAATTAGCAGCTCTGTCAGTCAGGAGCGATCTATGCGTGTTCCACGCAGACCGGGTGGTCCTTCGTCCCGACCCTACCTTTCTACCCAAAGTTAACTCTCCCTTCCATAGGTCACAGGAACTGATTTTACCAAATTTCTGCCCCAGGCCCTCCAGGGGCAGGGAGGTCCTCTGGCACACCCTAGATGTTAGAAGGGCCTTGCGTATTTATATTAAGCGCACTCAATCCATGCGAAGGTCGGAATCCCTCTTCCTATCCTTTCAACCCAGGTCAATGGGGCTTAAGGTTTCCCCTTCCACCATCAGTCGCTGGATCAGGGCTACTATTGCGAGGTGCTACCTTTCCCATTCTCTGCCCGCTCCGGGTGGGATAACCGCCCATTCCACCAGAAGTGCAGCCACCTCGGCGGCCTGGGCCACACAAGCCCCCCATCGCTGACATTTGTCGGGCAGCCACCTGGTCCTCTCCGTCCCCGTTTATCAGACATTATAAAATAGATACGTACGCCTCAGCGGAGGCCTCTTTTGGCCGACGGGTCTTACAGAGGGTCATCAGTGATCCGGAGGGGCCTTCGGGCCAGACGGAGTCCCACCCGTAGGACAGCCCAGCTTTGGTATGTCCCAGTCTCTGGATGCTCCGAGCGGCTCGAGGGAGAATGGGCGTTGGTTCTTACCTGATACGCCCCTTCTCGGCGAGCCGCAAGGAGCATCCAGCCCCACCCTAATTTCTCCGTCTGGTGGGGGCTCTTTCTTCAGCCAAGGAGCCAATAGTAGATTAGAAAGAATCAATAACCTCTCTTCTCGTTATCGCAAAAACTGGGGAGGCGCTCCGCGATGTCACGTGAGGGGGCGGAGCGTTTCCTCATCTAAAGCTCAGCCTGCAAGAAGAGGACTCGGAAGCACATCCCAGTCTCTGGATGCTCCTTGCGGCTCGCCGAGAAGGGGCGTATCAGGTAAGAACCAACGCCCATTCTCTATACATTGTTTCCCAGGATTAACTTCCATCAATTATTTCTCTGGAAATTCTTTGTCATCGCTAGAATCATTGCCCTTTCTACCGCCAGAAATCAGGATTGATATTTCTCTGCAGTTAGTCTAAGGTAGAGCAGTCCAGCTGACTGAATGGAGAAACTTTGCAAGTAATCTTTAAAATGACTGCAAGCTTTTTGGTCTGATTGACAAGTAGTCCTTGACTTACAACAATTCATTTAGTGACCGTTCAAAGTTATAACGGCATTGAAAAATGTGATTTATGACCATTTTTTACAGTTACGACCTTGGCAGCATCCCTATGAACATGTGATCAAAATTCAGATGCTTGGCAATTGGTTCATATTTATGACTGTTCCTTTGCCCCCAAGGTCACTTTTTGCAGCCTTCTGACAAGTGAATCAATGGGGAAGCCAGATTCACTTCATAACTGGATTGCTAATTTATCAATCACAGTGGCAATGATGGCAAGAAATGTCGTAAAATGGGACAAAACTCATTTAACAAATTCTCACTTAACAACAAAAATTTTGGGCTCAATTGTGATCCTAAGTTGAGGACTACCTGTACTATTTTCTGTTTCAGGAAGTTTCGTTCTACATAAGGAGTAGCATTCAGAAATGCTATTTCTAAGAGAAACCAGAAATGTTGTGATTTGTTGTAGTGTTAGTGTGCTGCCCAGTTCAGCTGTAACTTTGGTGTAGATGCCAACCATATCCTTTTTTTTTTAATCTCTGCAGCCTGGTTTTTGGAGATCTGCCATGGCAGTGAGCCCTAGCTTGGCTTGTTAAAAAATAAAATTATTTATAGCCTTCCCTTCCACGTAAAGACCAAAACTTAACTGTCTGCCAACTTTTGCCAGGGCATTGTACAATCATTATTCCAACTTCAGTCTGGGTTGGGCAGGTATTTCTAGTTTTATGTCTAATCAGCTGATGGGAGATAAGCGTGGAGCAGGCAGACACTCTGGATCCAAACTGCCTGGCCTGGCACCAGAACAAGTCCCATCTTTCCACCCTTAGTTTCACGTACAAGACAGGTATCTTTTGCATTTCAAGCACAAGACAGTTGACGACAATTCTTGAATGAGTGCCTGCCTGCATACTGGAAGTCATGGGTATGTTGGCTAGATTTTATCTCTCTGTTCTCACTGGGTGTATATCAGGGTAAGAGCAAAGGAGGAGGAACTAGTACCCAATTAGCAGCATTCCTGAAGAATGAGTGGGAGGTGCGTTGTGTTCAGGGCTGTCTCTTGCTGAACAATCCAAACTTCTCAGCGTAGGTTCTTCTTTTCCTGAATACTTTGAGGACACAGATGAATTCATAGGCGTCTTTCTTGGTGGCAGCAAATTATCTGGGCTATCAATGAAGAAAATGGATAAATTTGGAAAACAAGGCAGATATGGATTTGTTAGAACTCGATTTCCTAGACCCCAAATCATCTTACAGCCAGTCCTGTCTTCTGGACACACAGAAGTTTGCAGGTGCGGTTTGCGTTAACTAGCGTTACTTCCTTTGAGTTTACACCAGCACACAGATGTGGCATAAGGTGGAAGGAGCAGTAGTATAAAAAGCTGAAATTCAGGTAAAATGACAAAACAGCAAATTAAAAATGGTAGGAAGCTTACTGGCCATTTGCTAGCATTTACTAGCAATGTTGGAAGCTTATTAGCCAGCATTAATTAACTCCAGATGGCGATGGGATTGGGGATAAGTAGCAAATTGTGTGTGGATTTAGAAGATAGAAGTAATTTTTAACATGCAAAATAGCTTATCAAAGCTGTAATTCCAAGAACATCTTCATTTAATACCACAACTGAATAGAGAAATTATATGTGTCAGTATTGTACTCTGTGTATAAGTGGCATGTGATCAGTTTGTTAGTTGTTCCTTGCTGCAATATGTGTATTGAATAGCTCTAAATATTTGTGTCTTAGTATAATGTTTTAGTATAATGGTGTTAATGGTTTTTTTGGTGCTGACCTTACAGTATTATAGTGTTGGATCAACTGTTTATATGCCATAAAATCTAACACAGATGTTTTTTTTTCCTTAGCTTCCCTCAAATAGAGTTGTGCATTGTTTAGGGAACATTAATTGCCATACAGTTTCTTTTCTAGGTTTATACCTTATTTATAACAGCATTTGTTCTACAATTAATACTGCAAAGTCTCTCTTACTGTTGGGGGTCTTATATTCTTTTTGTGCAAATAGAAAAATGGTGCTCTAACTTTGTCAGTATTAATTTTGAAAGAAATGCACATAAATCTGCCTGTTTTAAGGTGTTCTTGCAGTCTTTTTATTAAGTCTAGAAATTGTCTTTAGGTTATGAATCCTCTGTTACATATTTGTAGGCATGATAAGTAGAGACTGTGACTACTTCATGCTCACAAAATGTCATGGAAAATATACCGACACTTCAATTACTCATTCAAGTGATCACTTGTTCAATTAGTGTTATAGCAACCACAACAGGTAAATTGGATTGTGATTGAGATGTCATCAGTTTGATCTCTATAATTTTGGTGTCATTCTTTCCAAAAACAGTCAGAAGGAGATGCTCATTGATCTAGGTTCTTTTGCAACATTTATTTGGTTTTTTATTCTTCAGGCTAAGTGCCAGCTTTGCTGTGATTTCTCTAAGCTCAGAAACTGACTTGGTGACATTCCACAAGATGACCAAACTTTATGCAGAAACTAATCATGCATTTTCAGCCATTGTCAGTCTTTTGCAGTTTTGTTTAAAGACAAAACTTAAACATTGCCCTGTCTCTCTATGTATTTGGCCCTGAAGTTAATCCATCTCTAAATGTTATTTCAACTAAGGTTCTGATGGTTGATATGTCACTGAATTGCAGATTGCTTTTGTGTGCCAAACTACCTCATTTCTCAGTGGGTTTCTGGGAAGGGGGAAGAAAGATTGCAAAGATTTTTTAGGTATGTTTTGAATTTCCATTTCTTAAGCTTGCAATTTACAGTAATTGTTCAGTACATTTTTCTTGGCTTTAGTACATTTTTCTTGGCTTTTGTTCTGGTGGGCTTGGTCCACATTTTATTCCTCTACTGTTCACAACACCTTTTATTACTGAACTAAAATGATGTATAATATATCCAAAGACACAAGAGAATAGAAGCTTATTTGCAAGATGCTGCAAAGAAGACAAATGTTGTATGCTTCACAGAAGGGAGGGAGCATTCTCCTGAAAAACTACTGGACAACCCTAGTGTAGAAGATATCCAAAGCAGGACTTCTTAAGATGTTTAATCATGTTTTTCTGAATAAACTGCAGTTGACTTGATTTACACAACAGTCTAAGTTTAAACCAAGCTGCTTTATGGATCTCCCCTGTATGTGAAGGGGAGTAACACTTACAGAGGGATTTTGAGAGAGGGGAGCTTAAAAGAACCACCAAGATTCTACTTCAAAACTGATGTGTCAACATATTTCGGCCCTAAGAGCCAGGCTCTTTAAATCTTGATCTTCAGAATACAATTTTAAGAATAAAGTAGCTCTTTAGGATAGAATTCTAAAACTTTGTCAAGATGCAGATTAACAATCTTTAGAAATGGCAACCTTGTGCTTTCCTTGTTCCTCTTGATAAATTTGGTAAGCTGATGCTTCATAGTTGACTGACATATAACAATTAGAAGTTCAGAAATTGAATGAGGCTTGGGTTTGTAGCATTACCTCTGTGTGCCCAGGCGAAAATGCAGCTGGGGGTGTTGAGAGCTGCCTGGTGACATTGTTTCAGTTCCCCATTTATTGCCTAATTGATTTGGATCATTATTCTGTAATTTATATTCAGGTCATCACTGAATTGACATCAGTGAGTTAAGAGCTCTGCTTTGTTCACCTCTACCTATTGGAATTTAAACCTAGAGAATATATTATTGGGCTGTCTGCCTGAAGTAGGTAATCATTCATAGGAGGAGGACTGTGCACAGTGGACAGAACAATGGCAATTGCAGAATACAGCTAATCCTCAACTTACGACCACAGTTAAGCATAAAATTTATGTTGCTAAGTGAGACATTTGTAAAGTGAGTTTTGTCCCATTGTACAACCTTTCTTGCCATCTTTGTTAAGTGAATCACTGCAGTGGTTAAGTTAGTAACATGGTTGTTAAAAGTGAGTCTGGTTTCCCCATTGACTTTGCTTGTCAGAAGGTTCAAAAGGAGGAATCACATGACCCCAGGAGACTGCAACCGTCATAAATATGAATCAGTTGCCAATTTTGATCACGTGACCATGGGGATGCTGCAACAGTGGTAAATGTGAAAAATAGTCATAAGTCCCTTTTTTCAGTGTGGTTGTAACTTCAAATGGTCATTAAATGAACTGTTGTAAGTCGAGGACTACATGTTATGTACATTGGCATGGTTGTCTTTCTAATAGATGCCACGGAAGAATAATGGATAAATTAGGATTCTCCTTTGTTTTTAATCCTCATCTCAGCATAAACTAAGGTCCTTTCCCAACTTGAATCTAATGAGTTAGTCTTTGACTTACAACCACAATTGAGGCCAAACATTCTGTGACTAGGCAAGACCATTTAAGCGAGTTTTACTCCATTTTATGACTTTTCATGCCACAGTTCTGAAGTGAACCAGTGCCGCTGTTAACGTGAAACATTCAATCATTAAACAAATCTGGTTTTTCCTATTGGCTTTGCTTGTTGGAAGCCGGTTGGGAAGGTTACAGTTAGTGATCACGTGATCCCAGGATAGTGCAGCTGTCACAAATGCATGCCAGTTGCCAAGCATCTGAATTTCAGTCTCGTCGTAAATTCCGACAATGAATGGTTGTAAGTCAAGGCATGACTTTATGGCATGAAATCCCCTGACAATATCTTTATTCTGGTATGTCCCTTTGGTGTTGCCTTCACCTTCAAAGATGGCCCCCTGTTCTTAGCTGAACAGGAATTGAAGTGTTTTTCTCTTAAGAAGACATCAAATATAAGCAGTTTTGAAATGCTTCCAATCCCTTTTGTCAATCACTCAGTCAGGGGATCCTGGTGGGGGAGTGGGGAGAAGAATCAGGCACCATTAGGAGTATTTTAGGCTGTTGTAGGTGTGCCCCAACCCCTCCGCACACTTTCACCATTATTGTTCTTGCTGTCCCACCCAAAAAATGAGGTGCAGCATTTTGAAAAAGGTTAAATATTTGCTCTTCAGAGACTGCAGGCCTAGCCATCTTTCAAAAGTTGCTACTTTCTGAAAGCTACTCAGTAGCTGTTTCTATTGTCATTGGATTGGACTGGATTGCCTGTCCAAATTTTACATCTCCTTGAATTCACTGGACAATTCCTCAGCAAGCGTGTGGAGGTGATATACCCTTTCTTTTCCCATGAATAGTAAAACAGAAGAATGTGGTTTGAGCCGCCTGTAAAATCTGCACCCTTCCCAAACACTGTCCTTGCATCACAGCTATGGTTGGTGGGTGGGTGGTTTTCCACTGGCTGGTAAGTGGGAAAGCAGCAAAGCAGCAAAGTCAGGGTTTAAGTAATCTCTTAACTAAACACACCCCGCTAATCTGAAAGCAGAGGCCACCATTCTGCGATAAAGCAAAATATTGTAAAATAGAGATTTTCCTCTGATAGTATTCTGCTGACTCAGGGAGTGAAGTGGAGATGAGAACGTTTTATCATCATAATGGACATGATAAATGTTTCTTCATGAAGTCAGCTGTAATTACAGACCTGTCACTCCATACTGGGTCAATGCTGGATTCTAATTTTACCAAGCCTCATGTCAAAGTGTAATTCATAAAGTATTTAGATGGTATTGAGAATAGCAGATTGAGAAGTTTTTAAAACAAGAACATAGAGTTTCATAATTATGAAAGCATGGAAGTGAGAACCTGCTGGTGAATGAAAAGGTCTGCATTTGTTGGAACTGTGTTTATTTCCCGTGACCCAGGGGAAAAAGCAGGGAAAGAGTTTGTAATCTGTAAAATATCACCGAGAGGTCTTTAGCTCTGCAGGCACCATAGAACAAGATGTTAAGGGTTTGCACTGATAAATTGCATTATTTCCGATAGCAATTCAGCCTTTTTGAATCATTCACTTTTGAATAAAGTAGAAATTACATGGAGGTTTAGCCACCTTAGCAAAAAATACCCCTTTCTCAGCAGCTGTAGAGATTTTTACTAGCCTATGGATGCTAACACGTATTTGTAAACAATAAAATAGGACTAACATATCTGGGCTGTAAAAGCCAACCACCATTTGATGTCATTTAAAGGGATTCATGCTGTTTAATGATTATCCCATTTTCTTGGGATGTGGTTGTTCTATTATAAAAGCTGACGGAACACAAAATGCTATCAGAATTAAATCATGCCAAGCGTTTGATCCCAGCCTCTGAATCAGGGGACCTCTTCCCAATTTCACATTGCTATGCTATCCTCTGTCTTGCTTTATTCTAACTCACGGGTGTCAAACTCATGGTGTCACATTACCGTCATGTGATGTTTCACAACATTTTTTCCCTTCGTGGAGCTGGGGTGGGCGTGGCCTGCGTGTGACTCATCCGGCCTGTGAGCCGCCAGTTTCACACCTCTGTTTTAACTTCACAGAATCTGCAATTATAGTGGCAGGTTGTTTAAATATCCCATCCATTTATCAGGACCCAAGAAGTGAAATGTGGTAGGAATATGCTTTGCTGAAAGTTTGACTCCGATTTGGCTTCCTCCTATTCATACTCATGTAAGGACTTATACTGTAGTATTGCTTAGTTTAACCTTTGGTACTTTAGCCTGCCTCCACATCCCTCTTTCACTCTCTTTCTCTTTCTCTCTCTCTCTCTCTCTCCTCCCTCCCTCCCTCCCTCCCTCCCCCCCTCTCTCTCTCTCTGACAGGAATGTCTTTAAAAAACATCTGTAGAGAACTCCAAATATTATGCAATATAGCATAAATGGTATGAATGGTTAGAGAATAGATATAAAAAGTAAGATTAAAGTAATGTAACTAATTTCAGAGGCCTTAAGAGAGTAATATGATAGACATATAGATTATAACATATATAAGATAGAAACAAATATAGATAAGATACAATAGATATGTGATGATGTAGATAAAGAAAAATGTATATAATAAGAGTTATATGACATATATAGCTGTTGGTGCCAATGCACTGTTAAAAATATGAATGAGATTTGTATTTGTGGAAAAACACAATAAAATTTTATTTATAAAAAAACCCATCTGCATGTAAACTAATCTCTGGGAGCCATTTTCGCTGAAAAATAAGATTAGAAATATCAGAGTAATCATCTGAAACTGTTCTGTAATTGTCATTCTTGATTTTTTGTTAAGTAATCCATGCAGTGTTTAGATTACCATGCAAACACCGTCTATGTATCTGTCTTGTTTTTTCATTGAGAAGTTGGAGCTGTGCTTTCTGCAGGATGTTTTCTTCCCTGTGTCCCTTCCTTGATGAGCAGAGGCGCAAAGGATGAATATCTCAAACTGAAATGCAAATGGTTTTAATGGTAGTAATCTGCCATTTTTCTGGAAATCAGTTCCTACTCCTGCACTATTCAAAGGGTGTTCATCCCAAAGTGTATTGCCAAATGTCTATGGAGATTTTCAGTCATCCAGGTCATGGTTGTCCCAAAGGTGCTTTTTCAAGAGGCAACTGGACTTTCTGGTTTTTCTTTGAAGATGTTTTGCTTCTCAACCAAGAAGCTTCTTCAGCCGATGTTTCAGTTCTTGGATCAGAAGCGAAATGTCTTCAAAGAAAAACCAGAAAGTCCAGTTGTCTCTTGAAAAAGCACCTTTGGGACAACCATGACCTGGATGACTGAGAATCTCCATAGACACCATCTATATATTGCTTTCTATTGCACTTTATTTGGGGTACGAGCAGTTGGGTGGTGGACACAAGATGGCAAAAGCATTGATACTGGCTTGTGGATAAATTTAAAACATGAAGTTATGATAAAAATCTAGGTCACTCTCATAACTATGGAACCAGCATGTTATCTTTTGCATAGTTATCAAAAATGGGGTTGTTCAATTTGGGGTTGAACATAAGTTGTTTCTAAATAAAGGTATTTATAGGTAGATAACTCATACATCAGACATCTAGCCTTTTTGAAAACCACTGGAAATAATTAGAGGAAGTTGTTTTCAGATCAAATAGCTACAGGTTCTAGATCAGGGGTTGCCAACCTTTTGGACCTCAGGGACCACCAATCTCATAATTTTAGAACCCAGGGACCACTAACTGGTTCTGTGGGTGTGGTCTAATTTGTGGGTGTGGCTTGGTGGTCATGTGACTGGCTGGGCCTGGCTTATATGTATATATTATAAATATTTATATAAATATTGAATTTTTTTATTAAAAAGAGCAACTTTTACCCAAAATCAGGCAAAGCAGGCAGGCAGATTGAGTTGCTCACAGAATCACAGATTCATCAAAGATCTATCTATCTGCCATCGGCTGGCTCAGTCTGTCACATAAAATTGCTTGCAAGCAAACTCACAAAATTAACTCACAACACACCATGTATGTAAATATTGGATTTCTTATTAAAAAAGAGCAACTTTTACCCAAAATCAGGCAAAGCAGGCAGATTGAGCGCAAGCAAACCTTCAGTCCTAAGGTTCAAGCAGAGCCGAAGATCTAAAGACTATCTAGAAAGCAAGAAATCCAACCATTTCCTGCTTCCTAGCTAATCTAAATCTCCCGGCACAGCAGAACAGATGATGGTCGGAAAAAGGAAAAATAGAAAATTAGCAGGCAGGTTTACCAGGTAAGGAGTGAGTGGGCAGGGAGGGTTCCCACGGGCCATGTGGGCGGCACAGCCTTGTGTTTCTGCGCTGCCTGGATTAATTGCTTTGGGGGGGTGCTCTGGGGGTGAGATTTCTCTGCAGCCCACCAAAATTTTCTCATGGCCCACCAGTTGGCGACCGCTGTTCTAGATGGTGGGAGCCATACAGCATTGTGTAAATAATGTAAGTTGAGTTTCTCTTCTACAGCTCCTCTTTGGAATGGCAGCAGAATGGTAATTATAATGTTGATTTGGGAGGTTCTCCCTTCCCAGAATAGTATTCTGTAAATCAAAATTGGCTGCTTTTCCAGCTGCTTAATTTACTTAGCCACACAACATTCTTGCACTGCTGGGGAGACCTAATATCAGTTGATCTGGCCCTCATAGGTTTTAAGTGATTACTTATTATAATCCATTATTCAAATGACAATGCTTCAGGCAAAGACTTGGAAGCAAATGAAAGAGGGACTCAGTTTCCAATTATGTTATTCCTCCACACATACCCCATATGCATATTTAATTTTTTTAAAAACAAATCCCTTTCATCTGTCATCTCCCTGCCAAGTAATTATAAGACCTTGAGAGGCTAACTGGAGGCTAGCCAATGATCTGCCCTTTTTATATATTTTAACTTTCCTGTGAATTTATTTCAATGTACTGCTTTCCCATCCCAGCATTGTGATTTGTTACACAGGTATGCTTTGTTCATGCATCTCTTATCCTGGATTGTAGGGCTGAGAAAATCACTGCATAGGAGGCCTGAGAATTATCAGTTCAGCTTTATTCAGAGGGCTTTTCCTGAATTCTGCTGTTTGCTGCAGAAATAATTTTTCTAACTTCATGTCCTCCTAGGATTACAGCTTGCATGACAATGAGTGCTTTTCAGTGTTTTTAGGATAAAAATTTTCTTTTAAGTTTGTACACCACATGTTTCCAATCAAGACAGATATATTGGCATGTGGAAGGAATAGACCATAATCTGCCATGCTGGTCCAATGAGGGTTGGCAGATGTGATCAGTGTTAGTTTGGAGTATCCATCATGGCCTGTTTGCCTTGGGAGATGCTTCTGGACATATACAAGTCCGACGACATAGCCCAAGATTTCATTTATCCCCACAAACCCTTTGCTTCATCAAGGTTCCAATCATAGACGGAATAGTCTACATTACCGTGCAGTTAAATGAGAAAAATTAAAATGTTGAAGAACCTTATCTTTTCTGGAAGTTGTTGACAGTCAGCCTACTGACGCAGTAAGCGCTAATATTATACGCAATATTTATTTATATAATGGGTGTTTTCTCTCCCCTTCTCTCTTAGCACTAGAAATTGCCCTTGCAAGATGAATCACTTTTCCCAGAAGAGCTCCTCAGAGATTCCACAGTTGGAATACAGGCTGTCCCAGACAGACTCATCAAATAATCTAGCAATGGATACCTTTTGGCTTGAAGTAGAGAGCATCAAAGAAAGCACTGAAACTGAGTCTGATGGGGGCAGCCTTTCAGAAGCCAAGCTTTTAGAAGGTAAGAAAGTGGCTGTAGCTTACTAGAGATCGACTTGAAAATATGTTTTACAAATAGTAGCTTACTGGGCACAGCAGTTGTGGCAGGCAAATGGTAAGCTTTTTCAAGTAATCTTTGTTTCATTCTTGAGATAAAAACCATTGTGAAATGTGAGACAAAGAGAATTGCAGCCAAAACAAATGAATTATCTAGGGAGATGGTGGTATTCCTTTTTTAAAAAATTTGTATTGAAGTAGAAGCTGAAGAGAATTTTCTTGGGGATGTTTCAACTTAAATACTTTCCTCAAGCAAGGGATTGAATTCAGCAGTCTAATCTTCCTGATTATTCTAAATGCTAATACATTTTGCATAATTAAAAAAAACTTTTTAGGGGAAGAAGTTTAGACACGTTTATTATTGTGGAACAGAGAGTAGCTAAAGTGTTCCACTTCTTTGACCTCAAAATAGTTCTGTCCTCACTAAAGTTTGTGACTGGATGAAACCTCTCCATGCTTGTTATTGCCCTGGGTTGAAAGTTTCTATTATGAAAACTTGTCTCCCAAGGAGAGAATCAGGGTCTGGAGATTTGAACAAAGTTGGGAGCAAATAGTTGAAACTTTCTTTCCCTCTTACCAGGATCAGAGTTTTTGGCACACACTTCTGTTTATTTTTAATTATATGTAAAGGTTTGATTGTCTTCATCCTTACTTGGACTTGAAACAAGAACCAACTCCCCCAAGTGCAATTGTTTCTAAATTCACATTTTGACTTTCTACAGCACTGTTGAAAAATAAAAGTTTCAGAAAGAAAGTTCCCACAAGTTTATTACAAGTATAAACTGTTCAACTATCTCTTTACCTCCTCTTAGTTAACAAATACATAACCCCATAATTCAACTCTTAATTTTAGACAAATCTAATAAATAACAAATCTAATAAATAAGGTATCAGCAAAAAGTCTAAACAGAGTTCTGAAATAAACAAAATAAACAAATTTATTAACTAATATAAAACAAAATAAAAACTCAATATTGCATCTTAACTCTTAACTAGAAGCAAGTTCAGTATACAATATCTTTTTCAGTCAGATATCAGCAAGTCTAGAAAGAGCCCCCAAATTTACAACTAACCCATTTAAAACCTGATCAATATTTCTTCTTTTTACATAAAACAGTCTTTTATCCATTATCCCTTGATTCAAATGTTTTAAAAACTTTTAAAAACTTATTTTGTAAGTGCAGCAAGAAAAAAATATTGCAATTACTCTGTTTTTTCTTCAGATCATATAAATCTTTATTCTCATGGTGAGCATTGTCTTTTAATTTTTAGAGATTCGTTCGTTGTTTCCAGTCATAAGTTCTTGTTCACATTGCTTTTCATAATAATTTCAGATACGTTTTTTTTCCTGCCACAATAACTTCTGGGAGAGTGTGCTCATGAAAACATGCACAGTATAGCTGACAATGTTGATTTAAAGTCCAGTTGCAATTCCTCAGCAATAACTCTGAATAGCAGTATAAGTTGCTTAACTTGTTTTATCTCCAATATCAAAAAAAAATTCCACAAAAATGCACTTATTCTTTAAAATTAATGTCAACATCCTAATATTCAAAATTAAATACAACTTTTTTTGAGTCCTTTATTTAAAACTTTATATAGTCAAAACCTTGTCTTCCTTTTTGCTGTTTATTTTGAATTTGTAAACTTCTAAAGATACAGTTTCATTTTCTTACACTAAAGATTGAATACACTCAGCCTCGTCATTTGAAGGTGTCAGATTTCTTTAAAACAATTAAAAGGTGGTTTCCAAAGCCAGATTAGGAAGGAAGGGCAATTCTAGTGTTCTTTAAAAGGTCCAACTGGAACTAGCGCAAGAATGGTAAATTCCCTCAGCTCCTGGTTTTCCCCAAAGCTGCATTGCAATTTTCTTGTGAGGAGCAAACATATTGAGTGCAATGTGGGCAATTTTATTTCCTCTCTCCAGAGAGGGTCAATGGACCCAATGTATTTGCAGGCTTCTTATCTTTGCCACAGTTGTTTGCTCCTCCAAATGCTGAGCCATCTTCAGTTTGACATTTCTTCCCTGGAAGTCTAGGAATGTTCCTTGTTCTAAATTTCATAGGCAATACTGGGAGAAAAGAATTAACTGATTATGCATATACAACTGTTAAGCTGAACATATTCCTAAGGCAAAGTCTATGAAGTCTGTGAACTAAACCTCAGATTAGATATTTCAGGGAAATTTGGACAGATGGATTGATGTTATTTCTGCTGTTTTCTGCTAGGCAGATAAAGAACCTGATAGAGTTCCTCATTGTTGATGTGAGAACTTTCACAAAAGAAAAACTGTCTCTGTGTTTGGAAAGTAGTATGATGTGCGCATATCTTTGAAATATGCTTACATTTTCCTGGCTTCTAAGTAATTGTACCTAATGGGAAGAAGTGAAAGAGATGAATGCGCTCAAGCAATGCTACTATTCTTGGAAATGAAGAGCGCTTTCTGTAAAGCTACAAGAAAAAAAATCAGAACTGTGTTTGTGTATGTAGAAGAGCTTCATTTACATTTACAGATGTCACTGATTCCCAACTATGGGACGTTATACTTTTTAATTCATACCAAGCTAAGCCTAGATTTGTTGTAGAGTTATGCTGGTTCTGCAAACTCTTCCAGGACAGGATTGGTGTGGTCCGCCAGCAGCCTGCGGAGACGGCAGCAGAGTCAGACAGTGGGGAGGAACATGGGCCAGTCCGGGAGTCTGGGGAGGACTCGGATGAGGGTCCTGCATCCGATACAGAGATGGGGCCAGGGCCATCTGGGAGTTATGTGCTGACTCTGGAGTCTCCAGAATCTGACAGCAGCGAGGCAGAGGAACAAAGGGAGCCTGTTCCCAGTGCGCGTGTGCGCAGAGCTGCCAGAAGGCAAGAACAGTTAAGTCAAAAGGGGCGACTCAGGAGTAAGGCTTGGAGGTGATTGGCCCTCCCAAAGACATAAAGGAGGAGCAAAGGGACAGGAACCTTTGCAGGAAGAACTTTCTTTGTACTGGTTGGTTTGAAATCTGAAGCTCTGTGTTGAATTTGTGCTCCATTTGGCTTTGTATAACTAATTGGAAATTTAGTCATTAGCAGCATTTCAAGGATGATAAAAGTGCATGCTTATCAGATTTATCCTAAAGGACTTTGGCAGACTTCCATGGGACTATTACAAACTGTTTGAGACTCATTACGGGCTGTGACTGACTAAAATTCAAAGCCATTGAAATAAAGAAAAAAGGGTTTGGGGACTATCGTGTTTGTTAGTGTCTCAATAAGCCTTGGTCAGAACAAGGATAACCAGGTTTTTTTTATTATGAAACTACAATGTATAGTTTCTAATTCTTGTTTGGTCACAGTTTGTGATTCATTAAGATTGAAGGTAACTTTCACCTAAGCCTGATACTGGAGCTATGGTGCCGCAGTGGTTAGAATGCAGTATTGCAGGCTAATTCTGTCGACTGCCATTAGTTTGATTCTTATTGACTCAAGGTTAACTCGGCCTTCCATCCTTAAGAGGTCGGTAAAATGAGGGCCCAGATTGTTGGGGGCAATATACTGAGTCTCTGAACTACTTAGAGAAAGGGCTGTAAAAGCACTATGAAACAGTATATAAATATAAGTGCTATTGCTGTACAAATATGCTTTTGGTTTTTTGGGGGGACAGGGAATTCAATGTCCCCATGGTGTCTTCTTTATCTTGTTCTTAGTCTATAAGTCTTTCTTTTTTATGATAGCATCCAAGGGAGGAAACATCTATTAGGCTTCATAACTCATTATCTTGGAAAGAAGTCAGAATTGGCAGTACAGAGGCAAGAGATAAGACAGAGGTCAAGTGCAGAGATAGCAAATTTCACATTTTCTTCAAATTCTAAAAATGGCTGGAGAACAATTCAGCTCAGCAAGGGAAGTCTCCTAAAAAGAGTTTGGCTTTGAATGGATGTCAGATTCTGCTTCCTTACATATATTGAATATCTGGTTACATATAATGAAAAATGAAATAAAAATGTGTCAGAAAAAAACTCTATTCTAAGAACTGGGAAAAAAAATACTTGCTGAGAATTTTTTTTATTATTCATGTGTGGTGTCAAAATGAAACGAATGAATAAAAACAGGTTTTCTTTGTGTGTATCTATGAAGAGAGATGAAAGACACAGAAAATAATGTTGTAAACAAGGCACTTCCGAAATAATGTATATTGTGGAGTTCCTGGTGCTCTCTGAGTTTCGTTGTTTACTTGCAGACATTTCATAACCTGAAATGACAACATCATCTACACAGTAGTACATCATCCAAATGTGTGTTTGGAACAAACATTGCATTAATTCATTAGCCTTAACGTATAGTAGCTCACTAAGAATTTTTTTAGGATTAAAAGTATAGAAATACATAAAGAAAGGATTTGGAAGAACAATACTGAACTGAGCCATTGGAGAAACAAGATTTCGCAAAGATAAATATGTAAGGAATATGATGAAAATTTTTGTAAAATAACTTTATTTATCCAGAAACAATTTTAAAAAATCAGTTTTCTAATTGAGATAGATGACATCTGAAATCAATCTGCTTTCAATATAGAAAGCTAAAGAAATGGAGGAAAAGTACTGAGTATAGAATATAAGAAACATGTACATGCTGCTCCTGTCTTTATTTGTTTTGCATGGATGTCCATTTTGAGATCTTCGTAAACCAGAAGGTATTTCTGCTGAGGACTTCACTCAAGGAAATATGGATATTTAAATAGGACTGAGAATTTCACAAGCAAGCCCATTTGCCCTTTCAGCCCTATCATTCAGGGAAAATAATAGGAGCTTAAGATATCTTTGGTTAAAAACACATTTGTTTAGTTTTTACAATTGTATTTTGTCTGAATTATTCTGTGACTGGAGTCGCACAGAACGTTTAGACTAGCATTGGGTTGTTTGTAGTTCAGGGTGCCTTGACAATCTAGCCATTATTGTCTTTTCAGGTTATGTGAGCCATTAACCAATAATAACATTTTATGAAACTACAGCAGTTGCATTTTATAAACCCAGACTCAGGCTTTTATAAATGTTGTGTGGATCCATCCTTTGAATATAAACTCGTATGCTATTTGTTGATCTTGCTTTTTCGCTCTTCCTTGCCTCTCAGAGGGGGAAGCCGAAGCCGAATGGCTGCAGGATGCAGGACTCTCCGACCTGATGAAGGACCATGAAGAGAATAGCAACATTGTTCTGCTGTCCACTTTGACCAAGACACAGGCCGCAGCTGTGCAGCGAAGGTTGGATACTTATACCCGCTCCCGACGGAAGAAAAATAAGCCGCCTATCCGTGATGTCAGAGACGTTTTTGGAGTAGTTGAGTCTGAGGTACGTTCCTTTATATTGTCGTTTTGCATCAGCTCTTCTCTTCTCCATTTCTAGCTCCAACAATTTAAAATTATCCCTCCCCCCCAAAAAAGTAAGCATTTATCCTTTTTAAAAAAATGTATCACACTTTTGAAGCTTTATCAATTAGTACACCTAGATAGTTTTTAGAGAATGGGTGATTTAAGTGTAACATAGAATAGTTATTTTCATAAAAATATGTGCTAATGGTGAGTGGTCAAAACCATCAAAATGCTGCTTCTTGATTAAACATGGAGGATATTTTCCTTCTGAGCAATTTCAGTAATTTTCTCAACTTTGTACCTCTGGCAAATTTTTAACAGAGAAAGATCATGCAAGCCTCTAATACATACACGACCACAGTTGAGCCCAAAATTTCCGTTGTAAAAGCAAGATAGTTGTTAACGGAGTTGTGCCCCATTTTATGACCTTTTGCCATGGTTGTTGAGTGAATCATGGTCGTTAAGCGAATCTGGCTTCCCCATTGACTTTGCTTGTCAGAAGCTCCCTAAGAAGGTTGCAAATGACAATCCCAGGATCCTGAACACTTCAACCAGCATCCCCATGGTCACATAATCAAAATACAGATGCTTGGCTACTGACTCACTTTTATGACAGTTGCAGCGTCCGGAGTCGTATGATCAGCTTTTGCAATCTTCTGACAAGCAAAGTCAATGGGGAAGCCAGATTCACTTAATCATCGGGTTACTAACTTAACGAATGCAACAATTCAGTTAACAACTGGCAAGAAAAGTTGTAGAATGGAGCAAACTCACTTAACAAATATTTCACTTAGCAACCTAAATTTTGGGCTCAATTGTGGTCATAACTCGACCTGTATTTGCTTTCTGATCTTTGACCATATTAATCTGACAACAGGAGTTTAATATGAACTGGATTTTAACTGTGAATCTTAGTTCTTGTTTCCGGCACCACAACTGAGACAACCATTGAAAAAACCCCAATATATACTGGAATGATTTTTTTTTTTTTTTAGTAACTGAGGTGAGGAGCATCACTCCATGGCATCTAGATAAAAAGATAGAATTTTAAAGTGTTTTTTTCTTCTCTTTGAAATGACGAAAGATTTCCTCAAATTCTACTTGACTTGATGATGTTACATCCATGTCATATGATTTTCTTGGCAAAAATACAGATGGTTCCATTTTAGGATATCTTTTTCATCTCTCCAGTGTAGCCTATAGCCCCAATATTTTTGGTAGTTATCTTTTCAAGGATAATCGGGTTTAACCCAGGTAAGCTTTTTGAGGTCAGCTACATGCTGCCATCTGCTGGGCTTCAGAATCATGTCAAGATCCATTTTGTTCATAAAATTTAATGAACTTCCTTAGAGATGATTGATTATTGGCTGAGAGTCGATTTTGAGGGGATATCTCAATTATGTCGTACTGACAAAGTTGCATTTTAATCTCAAAACAAATTTAGCTTCATGTAATATGTGAATCAGTCTTCGTAAACTAGTGGTTTTATACATATTTGATTTTTAAAAAATAAAAAAATAAAAATACAATTATTGTAAGTATCACATTCTGAAAAAAAAAATCATTTCTTCTGTTTTTATGTTCAGTGTTGGGATAGCCTGCAATCAAAACAATAAACTTACTATTTATTTAGGTTACACATAAAATAGCTCACTGATGTGCTAGAATGCATGCTTTAAACAAACCATGGTTAAAGTGTGATATGTGCATTCACTGGCTTTTCTTGCACTTTGCCTAGGAGACTGAACCAGTGTTGGAGGTTGAAATGGATCGACCTCACCGCAGGTCTGCATCATCTAAAAACCTTCAGAAATGTAAGAAACATTTTGCATTGCTACGAATACAAACTAGGAATATATTCTTTAGAATAAAAGTATGCAGCTGTTGTTGGCTAAAAACCCCAGGTTTTAAAGTATAGATCAAGATTCAGAAGGAGGACCCAGGAATTTAAGGGACTCTTAAGCATTTGCTAGATTTTAGGCACTCATTTTATCCCATTAAGCCCGTACTTCCCCAACTTTTTCCTTCATTACCCAAAACTGCTTGTCATAAAGTCTTCAAGGACTGGTCATAAGTCCCTTCAGCCCATTGTAACTTTAAATGACCTCTGAACAAATTATCATAATTTGAGGACTACCTATATTATAAAAACAATATCATTGAATCATCTTCATGTCATTTCAACAATAAATTAATTACAGTAAATTACCATTGATAATTTTAACAGCTTTCATCTTAATAGAATTTATTTGGGAGAATTTCAGATATAGGAGCCGTGGTGGTGCAGTGGTTACAATGTAGTACTGCAGGCTAATTCTGCCGACTGCCAGCAGTTCAGCAGTTCAAGTCTGGTGGGCTCAAGGTTGACTCAGTCTTCCATCCTTCCAAGATCAGTAAAATGAGGACTCAGATTGTTGTGGATAATATGCTGACTCTGTAAAACTGCTTAGAAAGGCCTGTAAAGCACTGTGAAGCAGTATATAAGTCTTAAGTGCTATTGCTATTGCTATATTTTAGTCCCCATGGCACTCTTTAAGTCAATTTAAACATCCCTATTATGAAGAGTAATGGGTTTTTAAGTGTTTACCTAAACAAAAACCACTGTTATCTATTTTTGGATAATTTATCTAGGTTTGGGGAGTATTTTCTCTAGCCATCTCCAGAGTAAAAATACCTCTCTAAATTCTTCTCCACAAAAGTGGTCTTTGACAAATTGCCACATGTTCTGTACCTTGCTGTGAAATTGCCACATGTTCTGTACCTTGCTGGTTTTCCATGAGATTATACACTGAATATAGTTTTGTAACTCTCCAACTAGCAGCAATAATAATAGCACTTAATATATCGCTTCACGGTGCTTTACAGCCCTCTCTAAGTGGTTTTAAGAGTCAGCTTATTGCCCCCAACAACCTACGTCCTCATTTTACCCACCTCAGAAGGATGGATGGCTGAGTCAACCTTGAGCCGGTGAGAATTGAACTGCCAAACTGCAGTCAGCAGAAGTAGCTTGCAGTACTAAATTCTAAACACTGCGCCACCATGGCTCATTAGTATGCTGTGATACCATGTTTGCAAGAAATTGTAGCACTTAAGGGTTGGATTTCTAGAACTTTTTGAAGCTTGCCAGTAGAAATAGTCACATCAATATCACAGTGAAGGCTTAGCCATCTCCTTTGCAGTGTAGTCTTATAACTTCCTCACCTCCTCACAAAATAATACTGCTTTTTAAATTGTAAAAAATGAGGAACTTAAGTAGATAAAACCAGCTAGGCTGGAACACACAGACCTTAGTTAATTGTTCCAGTAACATTTTTGCAGAGCAATCATATCTTGCTTAGAATAGAGTAAATGCATACAGTACATCTGGCTGTAATTCTTAAGAGCAAATTTTATGTGTTATATTGTGTTTACATGACAAAAATTATTGAAAATGAAATTATTGGGTGAGCTCAACTGATTGAACAAAATAAGTTCATTTAAAAAATACTGATTAACACAAGCAGTATGTATTGAAATCTTTCAAAGAACTGGATTTTCAGATGGAAAGGGCATAGTTAAATTTTTGGGCTTGTATGTTAACATAAAGTTTTTTTATTTAACCTCTTCATTCTAGATATAAAACCTAGATTATTTACATTTGATTGCTACTTGGTTTTAGGACCCTGGGAACTATTTATTTTAAAAACCAATCTGTATTTTTGTAGACTGATTTGAGGCAGTAGATAGAAGTATAAATTTCTGTCTTGTTTATTATGTTCTTTTCTTCATTCAAACATCTTTATTTTTAGATCCCATGGGAATCCCGGACTTTCAGTCTCCGCTAAGAGATTCTGTGAGAGAAGAATTATTCAGCACTGAAGTTGCCTATTCAGAGCAGGCTGCAATTCTGCTCAAGGGATCATTCCCAAGGGAAATCCGGAGAATAAAGGAAGAGAGCTGTTTGTCTGTAAGAGTTCCAGTGTTTTTAAGCCAGGGTTGGCCATACCATGAGCTGCATGTACTCCCATTTATAAACACTCCCAGAAATGATTAGGGAACTGGACGGTAAAACATATGAAGAATGGTTAGAAGAACTGGACATGGCTTGTCTAGTGAAGAGAAGGACCAGGGGAGACATGATAGCAGTGTTCCAATATTTGATGGGCTATCACCCGGGGGGTGGGGGGTGTCAACCTGTTTTCCAAAGCATCTGAAGTCCAGATACGGAATAATGGATGGAAACTGATCAAGGAGAGATTCAACCTAGAAATAAGGAGGAATTTTCTGACAGTGAGAACAATCAACCAATGGAACAGCTTGCCTTCAGAAGTTGTTAGAGTTTCATCACTGGAGGCTGAACTGCCATCTGTCAGAAATAGTGTAGGGCTTCCTGCGTGGGCAGGTGTGTGTGTGTTGGACTAGATGACCTACAAGGTTCCTTCCAACTCTGTTAATCTGTTAAACTCTGAAATTTGATGGCTGAATGGCAAAATGTAATCAGTAGGATTTCAGAACTTTCATTTTTTTTTTAGAGTTGGGAGACTATTAATGAATGTAGTAGCTTGCCTTTCTGGGGGTGTCTGTCCCCATTCTCACTCACAAAACATCTTCAGAACATCAACAGAAGAAATATCTGGAAAATACTGTACCTGTTCCCCATTTTTTGGAAGAACTTTATTACACGGATGCTCTTGCAACCTTCTAGAAGAAGCTGAGTTGCAATCAAGTTTTACCCAACCTTTTTCCTGTTTTTATCTATTCATTACTTTGAAGAAAGTGGACTGTCACACTAATTTCTTCTTTTTTGATTCTTTGATTTAGAAGTTTAAGATCCCTAAGGGGAGGCTAGGAGTAACCAGGACAGAAGATCTGTCTCTGCAGGACATGAAGAAAATTCCTACCCTAGCACTCATTGAACTAACTGCACTCTGTGATATTGTTGGCTTAGAGCTGAAGAGGAACAAGGCAGTTAAACGAAAGTCATCAGGTAAACTGTTTTTCATCCCTCCCCCTTTTTTTTCTATGGTACCTGTAAGGTGTGTTTCCTGAAATTGATGGGGTAGGAGGAAATATACAGTTGTTGAATGACAAATGGGAAAGCTTATTTGATAGCTGCTTGCCACTGTGGTTTGGGAAAGGGATCCCCAGCCCCCAGGCCATGGACTGGCACTGGTCTGTGGCCCACCAGGAACTAACCCATGCAAGTGAGCAAAGCCCCATCCGCACATACGTAGGATGCAGGTAGGACATGAACACACACACCACTGTGGAAAAACCACTCTACACAGAATTGGTCCCTGAAATGAAACCAAAAGGTTGAAGGTTGCTGGTGTGGAAATTGCAATCTCTTTGCAAATTTGATACATGTAATTTCTGCTCCTGTTTGAATTGTCACCACGATATCTTTGGAGACTAAATCACTTAATAGTTTTAGGGGGAAACAGCCCTATTCAGAAAACGAAAACATATTTTTTTAGGATGATTTGCTCTGTGAGAGAGGCGATTACGATTAGGATATATAGATGAGAGAAAAGGTCATCTTACCTTCTCTGTGTTCTGCAAGCCCAAATGCCGCCTGTCTGTACATTCAGAATATCTGTCCAGCTTCTCTGTCCAACTCCTCAGCATTTGTATGATGGAGATTCCTAGCATGTGAGGAGGAGTTTTTTGTCCCAAGAAATGAGCCTTCAACAAGTCTCCACACTGCATCCTCTGCATGCTTCAGTATTCACTAGCCAGTTCAATAATAAGGGAAGGTACCCATGTTCTCCAATCACCTTCCTGCAGCCATGACTGCTGCTTTTATACTATTGCTGTGCTATAGCTGTCATAGCTTGGCCATTATTGCTACCACATCAAGGAGCCAGCTGATTTGGAATCTAATCTCTATCAGCCTTCATGGATGTTGCAGCTCTTGGTTAGATCTTAACTCTTTTCTCTTCTTGAATATGTCATTGTGAAAAGTTCACAATATTTTCATAATATTGCTTGACCATACAAGCCTGTCTTGAGCCAGAAGTATAGCCCATGTATCTTTTTTTAATGACTCCATAATCCCTTGCGGGGTGGAGTCTGGGCAACTGAATGGCGCTAAGTGTTTACTGACCGGGTTCCCTTCCTGTTGCCAATGTGGAGTTATATTCAGCAGATATATTCTCATTGTGCCCAGAGAGAGAAATATCTGCCTCAGCCTAGGATCAAACTCACAGCATCAGATTGTGAGGTGAGAGCTCTGCCCCTAGTCCACCACATCACAACCATAGCCCATGCATGGTGGCTGTTTTTTGATTTATTTCCATCTTCTTCACAGCTGATGTTAAATTCAAAGCTATTTTCTCTCCTGCTTTATTGTGGCTCAAGTAAGGTCCAGGGTACAGTCCATCAAGGAAACAGGTGAATGGCAGGCAGAGCTAGAGAACCACAAGAGAAAGCTGAATTGGTGGACATCCTAATCGCATTATGGTCTTGTTGTTTTAAGTACAGTTGTTTTTTCCTATGGTCTACTAAGCTGTCCTTATTTGTTCACGTTTTTGTTTTATTTGAGAGATGAAATAGTTTTAAATATAAGTTGCTTTCATTGCAGACCACAAACTTTTTGGAGTTCCACTTGGCACTTTGCTGGAAAATGATCAAAAGCTTTCAAACACCCGGGTTCCCCTGATACTACAAGCGGTAGGTTCGTTTTATATCTCTTGTTGTTATCAATTCTGTTTTTTGAATTTGGCTGCAATATTGTTGCTTTCTCGTGATGATTTGCCCTTTTGCTTCACAGTTGCTTTCATGTTTGGAAAAGAAAGGGCTGGATACAGAAGGAATTCTGAGAGTTTCAGGGTCACAGTCTCGCATTAAGGTACGTTGCTATGGTTTTTAATTCAGTTTCCTCTGGAGTTCTTTGGAAATTTATTGGGTAATCTTCATGAGAACATCAGCATTTGGACCATGTTTTTTTGGGAAAAGATCCATTTGATCTGCAGTATCATCCACTGTGGTATACAGAAGTAGATCATAGATGAGATCTAAATAAAAGTAAATAGAATGCAGACCAGTGGTGGGTTTCAAAGAGGTTTACCACCGGTTCGGTGGGTGTGGCTTGGGGGGCGTTGTGTTGTCCAGACAGTTTAGAGTTAATGGGATTTGGGATAGTTAGGAATTGAGAGCTGTCCCCTTAAGGGAATGTATCATGGTAAATGTAGTTACGGTATCCTGGGAAATGTAGTTCATGTCATGTGGCCACATCTGTAACCCTGATTGGTCACTGAATTGACCCTTGGGGGGTTGGGGGAGGTTTCTTCACTCTTGCCTGAACACAGCCTCATGGTGGCAGCTCTAACCCCTGCCTCTACGACTATGGGATGAAATATGGGATAGAAAGATTACTATCATTTTACACTGATTTCAACTATGCAAAGAATTGGACATTAGATGCATCTCAACATAACTGTGAGTTACCTTGAGGATACCTAATATAATCTAATAAAAGAAACTTTGTATGGAAGAACTTGTAGTTGCCGTATCTGTCTTTATATTCAGCAAGTGAATCAAAAGACAGAATAGTGCTTGCGCATGTGCACACGCTTTGCGTGTGCGCATGGCAAACACACCGCACATGCGCAGAGGCGTTCCTACTCACCACCTGCAATCCCTGTAGCTTCAACAGCTGATGTGCTTCAATCTGCTGTGCTGCGCAAAGCAGCTGCACTTCAAAAGCCAGGGAATAAAGGTCAGCATGGGAATGTGGGCAGGTGGGTGGGCCCAACAGCAGCACGTCAGAGAGAACTGGTTCGGTCTCAGCTGATCTTCGGCGCTACCGATATGCCAGAACTTGCCTGAACCAGTAGAATAGCATCACTGATGCAGACCACAGTCCATCTGTGGGTTACTAGACAGTTTTTGGTACACGGTCAGACAATTCCTGGTGGCTGGATTGTTCTTTGGAATACCTCTGCTAAGTGTTTAGGAAAGGTTTTTATAAAATTGATGAATCGGTAGCCTTAGTATCGTTTTTATGAAGACAGTGTATATTCTGATCACTTATCAAGCATTAGTTAAGTTTTAGCTCTCTGTCATTCTTTATGTATCGTCTTAGATATCTGGCACATCATGCAGATTTTTAGAAGAATATAGTTGCTTCTGCATCACAGTTGGAATCTTCTATAAGATGCAAAGGTTAAGGGGGTTTCTCAGGAGTTATGTTGGCTTAGAAAGTAAAATTATTATTCAGTGTTATTATCTGTTCATAACATAGGGAAGTCTCAACTCTACAGTAACTCATTCACTCATCACTTTATGCCTAATTGTATTTGACTTGATAATAGCTTATCAAAGCTAGTCATTTTACTTATAAACCAGGGGTGGGATGCTACCAGTTCTGCCCAGCTCTATGTAACCAGTAGCTCTGAAGAGCAGCAGACACAGAACTGGTTCTGTGTTTGCTGCTGTTTGACCCACCTGCCCGCCCGGGCTCTTACCTGTCCTTTATTTCGTGCTTTTTCAACCTCAGCTGCTTTGCGCGGCACAGCTGAGGTTGAAAAAGCAGGAAAAAAGAGGCTTTCCAAACACTGTGCACCTGCGCGCAGCACTTTTCAGCTGTCCCAGCGGCATAGCTATAGGTGTTCTTACACGCGCGTGCAAAATGTAATCACCGAACCGGTAGTAACACCGGTTGAATCCCACCACTGTTACAAACCATGGTTAACTGTCATATATAAGCAAAACCACTTTGGATCGTAGGTAAAACAAATGCAAGACAACTTAATGTAATATTGTAGTCAATCAGAGAATATGCTTCCATTTGTTATTTCATGTTGGATAAAGAAGGAGTTCCTTGCTCTGAGAGCTTGTAACTCAGCCATCTGACCAGAAAATGGCAGCAGCAAGCAGGAAGAATGCCACTTTTTGCTAAATTCAGAGGGATTAAAAACCCCAATCATTTCGATTATTGCTGCAGTAAATCATTGTGATGTATTCAATGTGGACTGGAATACTAATAAGCTTTCCATCTCTTAGCAAGAGTTATTCAGTTTGCAAGGTGAGGTACTGTATTTTGTCACTGGGAAAATGCTATGTTACTGTTTTTCCTTAATTCCAAATGTTGATCCATTCATCCTTGGTTTCTGTAGTTGCATTTTAAGGCAGACATGCTGTTAATGCGGATCACATTTCTCTCCCCTTCATCCAGGGGCTTGTTTTAACCAAATACCCCCCAAAGTCTGTTTAACCTCGAGGCATCTCTTTTCTCTTTCCCTTTCCTCATTTTCTTCCCCTTGTATTAGTGTTTGGAACAAAAACTGGAAAATGAGTTTTACAGTGGCTTCTTCCGGTGGGATGAGGTGCATCAAAATGACGTCTCTGGTCTGCTGAAGAGATTTATTCGAGAGTTACCAACACCTCTTCTGACAGCAGAATACTTGCCTGCCTTTGCAGCTGTGCAGAGTAAGTGCTAGGCCAAGCAGAGAAGATTTCATAGCCTTCAGTGCTCATTTTTTCTTGCCTTCTTGGGGGGGAGGGTTGGCATTACGCTGTAGTGGATGTGTTAGTGGACATGTTCTTTAGCTGTCTATGTCTATTTTCTTGCTTGATCGTGATAACTTTTATATAAGCTAGAAGTAGGTGCATCATCTGCTGCCTCCTAGATTCCTTGCTCACTTGATTTTATTGTATAGTTAGATTTTTAAAAAAGTAGAAATGGAAAAGGATGATGATATGCCTCAAAATAAAGCAAGGTTGAACATAATAATTTCCAAGAATTGGAAGAGTTCCTTCTGAACTTGCAGAAGGAAATAAAAAATGATGTGTGGCTATAGCCCAGAGCTGTATTCAGAAATATAGTTCACCTAACATTCAGAAAGAAAGTGAGGATGATAAAGGTGATCCTGGAAGGAGGGATAAAGAAGATAATGGAAAATAAATCCATCAGTTTGCACTCTTATATAAATGAGTATTTTGTGCCTATCCACACCCACCTTGGTGAAGCCATTTTGTGAATAGAAACCTTCCGCTGTTCTGAGAGACACACGTGTTTCTGTCTTGCCTCACTTGCTGTATTATGTTCGTTTTTACATTTAATTTCCTACGGTTGTCTGGAAGAAGATGCAGCTCACCTTGGCATTATTATTATTATTATTTTAAGATGATGCAACTGAAATTGTCATAGAAAATGCTGTTTGGTTAAATGGTTGTTTGCGCACACTTTTGAATAACTTCAGTAGTTCCTATGATTGTAGCAGTTTCCCATCACTTAGGGTCATGACCCTACCTTATTCGGGTCATGTTGAATGCTTTGCATACCAGATGTGTGAAATGGAGCAACGGGCTATTCAGAGTCAGGATCTTAGAGGTTTAATTCTCAAAATTCTCTCCACTACAGATATCCCGGATTTGAAACATAGGCTGCAGGCTCTCAATCTGCTCATACTGATTTTACCAGAACCTAATCGAAACACCCTGAAGGTAATCAGGCAAATGCTACCCAGGGAGATATGACTTGAATAATTTCCAGTGGCAATAAATCACTGAATAAAAGCTATAGCTTGGTAATACATTGTAGTACATATTTTTTTTGGCATAAGGTCTCAGATTCCCAATTTTATCCAGCTGTTAGACTCTTAAGTTTGCAATGTTAGGCCTGTGCTAAATATTTGGAAACTACTTGGAATAGGCTGATCAGGAATTCCCTGGACTTTAGACTAGTCTGGCTTTTTCAGCCTTGGCAGCTTGAAGATGTGTTCAATTTCCAGAATTCCCCAGCCAGCCACTTTATTGTTGATATTCCTATAATAGCATTAAATGGAAGGGGTTCTTTTTTAAAAAAAAAAGGTGGGGGGGCAATGAGTAGTATTTCAGAAAATGTGGGGATGCCACTTCCAGGATCCCTATCCTTGCATAGTGATTGACTTGATGGGCCTTGATGGGTTCAGCAAAATTGTTCATAATTGCTTTAAAAATTCCACAAATTTGCATACAGTTGTTGCTGTTTTGTTTAATTGTATTTGTTTCATCATTTCCTATTCTTTATGACAAAGCGGACATCATTTTGCCAGAATGATTAGGACTTGTTGGTATCTGTTAGACTCCATGCCCCATCAAATGTAGATTTTTTAAAAAATTTAAAAATAAAAAGTAAACAGCAGTTTGTGGTGTTGCAGAGAGAAAAAACCTAGCCTCTAGGAAAATTTATTTCAAAAAATGGGCTTATTAGCAACAAAATAAAATTACTGGATAGCTTCAAAACAGTGTTTCGGTAGTATATCTGCCTGTCAGGAAATAGCACTTGCTTTGAAATTCTAAGCCGGACTGTCAAAATGAAGGCCTGGGGGCTGGATCCGGTCCGCAGGATGCTTAGGTCTGGTCCACGGGACTAGCCTGCAGTGCCTCTTCAAACGAAAATGGAGCTCGGGAGGGCTGTGGGCAGCCCTCCGGAGCTCCGTTATCTCTGGCAGAGAGTTGCAGGAGGCCATTGCAGCTGAAAACGGAGCTTGGGAGCCCATTTTCACTGGCAGAGTGCTTGGGCCGCCACAGGCGCCCCCAACACAAGTGACGTCGACCTGGCCATGCCACGCCTCCACCCCCCCCCCACCCACCCCCGAAGGTCAAACACAACCATGATGCACTCTTCAATAAAATTGAGTTTGACACCCCTATTTTGAAGGTATCAGTAATGCAGAACTATTAGGACTTTCTGCTAACTCGTATAAGTTAAAGACTGCTGTGTTCAAACATTGAAGTATTTTTGATGTGCAAAGTAGTTCTATCATACCTTTTTAGAAGGATCATAACACTGAACAACCCACTCGGCTCAATTTGCAGATTTGGGCAGCAGATAGGTGTCATCAGTAAACAGTCCTTAATATTCAGTCACTCTGGAATCAGATGTTTCTCTCTTCTCCTGTCTCAGGCACTGCTGGAATTCCTTAGGCTGGTAGTTACCAAAGAAAGAAAAAACAAGATGAGTCTCTGGAATGTTTCCA
Organism: Notechis scutatus; assembly: GCF_049901735.1. Classification (NCBI taxonomy): domain Eukaryota; kingdom Metazoa; phylum Chordata; class Lepidosauria; order Squamata; family Elapidae; genus Notechis; species Notechis scutatus. Next base: position 29,197,367 of record NC_142011.1, read on the forward strand.
CTGTGATTGCTCCAAACCTCTTCATGCACAAGAGTTTGCCAACCAAGATCCCAGAAGGAAAAGAGAAGCAGCTGGCAGAAGGAGCAGCAGATATTGTTCGAATGATGATCCATTATCAAGCTTTGCTCTGGACTGTAAGTTAGGGGAAACTTTAAGTGATTCTTAAATTATTATTAGCAAAATTTATGCAAAGAGAAAAGTGTTGGTTAAAAAGATCTTTTTAGCATTTAAAACAATCTCCTTTCACTTTCTAGTTCAGGCTGACAGTATTTACAAATTCCATTATTTAGATTCAAAGTCGTTCTTCGTATATAGATAACTTTGATCAAAGAACTACCTTTTTCAAGCAACCAGGAAATTTCAGAAAAAAAATTGCTGATAAAATAATTGGACATGTAAGGGTGTGGTGAATATAATTAAACATATCAAAAAACACCACCACAACATTTGTTGTTTGTTTCTCCCATTTTTGGGAGATAATTAAGAATGATTTCATGAAGATTTCTGATATGAGTGAACTGTGTCACTGAAAGTTTGCACACCTTTGCTTTAGGTTCCTTCTTTCTTGGTAACTCAAATAAGAAAACTGAATGAGAACAGCAGCTGGAAGTATCAGTTCTACGACAGGAAGATCAAGAATCTGTTAAGAAAGATTCATGCAGACAAGGAAAAGACGGAAAAGAACAACGTTGAAGTGAGTGAGATCTTCTCTGTTCAGCCATTTTGTATTACTAGAACATCATAAATATGGGACTAAAGCTATCTATCCTCCCTAATAATTTTGGTAAATAAAAATGACAGGGAGAATCTGCTCATGTTGATATGTGTGGGGATTAGCATCCAATTGTAAGCATGGATGATTTGAAGAACAGAATGGGAGCTGGAAAGAGTAGAAATGAAGTGCATCTGTTCTAATGTAGTTTTCAGTTTATGACCATTTGCTTAATAACAGTTTGAATTAATTATGGCCTCTGAAAAAGTCAGTTAATGTCCTAAATTTGAATTCCAACCAATCCACATGATTGCAAATTAAATGCTAGGCAATCAGTTCACATTTATGACTAGTTGCACTGTCCTGCTGTTAAGTGATATCAATTTGCAATGTTTGTTGCTGGTTTCCGGTAAAAAAAAAATCCACTGGTTATCATGTGACTGGATTTACAACCACAGTAAAATGGCCATAAACTCAGGTCTGATCACATGGTGACTCAACTTATGACCGCAATGATTGACAATGGAAATTCTAATCTCAGCTGTGATTGTAAGTCAAGGAGCATGTAGAGGCTGATTTAATAGTCCATTCCAGGCATGTACACAAATGAAATGATGGCTCACAGTATTGCTTCCCCTAGATGTTACAATCATGCCTAACTTGTCATCTAAATGACTTTTCAGTGGCTTTGGGTTGTACATTGAGTTTTGATGTGCAAAAGAACATCAAAATCCTGCAAAGCAGTTCCTTTCATGTGATTCTTGTGTGATTAAAAAGAAATTGGGCTGTGTTTTTTTGTGACAAATGCCTTCAAGAAAAGTAAGTCTCTCCCTCATGTAAACACAAGGGGGCGGTCATGTTTTATCAGTTCTAGGTACTCATACTACTCTTATATGTGAAAGAAGTGGTTTTAATCATTTCTTTATGGCATTCTTACTCTTTGCTTCTTACTGCCTGGAGATTTACACACAGCAAATATTTGGAGGTAAGAGTAACTCCACACCCTGATTAACTCAGTATACCTCCATATTTGTTACAGGCATTTGGATTTATTTTTAATTTAATTCTTTCTTTTTTTTTAATTTTAAAAAAGTACTTTATTAAAGTTCAAGATATTAAAAAGTTTACAAAAAACAAAACGTTAAAAAGATTTACAAAAGTTTCTGTAATAGAAATTATATCGACATCTTTCAATATCATTTTCTTGGCAGTACACTAAGTACCATATGTACACAAAGAATTTGACAGGTTTTTTAGCATATTAACTATATTAATTCACAGTTCTTAATTAATGTTAATAAACAAAGCTATATCATCTTTATAGGTCACTAATTCAAATTAAAAGAGAAGAAAAAAACAAAAAAGAGAGAAAAGAACATCATATTGACACTTAATATATGTATATATATCTAAAACATCAAGGGTATTTATAGACTATGGGCTGTAGTTTAATATTCTGTAAGTATGGGAGGAGGAAGGGAACACATTTTATCATTTATTACTGTATATTTTCATATATTTCTACAGTATATCTAGGTAATTATAAATCCTAATCTGGATGTCTATCTGAATCTTGCTTTTTTCCCCTAGCAGCTCCTCAATTTCTATAACTTCTCCCTCGTCCTGTCTGTTTGCTAGTATTCCAATTTTATTTCCCTTTTTTCTTCCTTTTAAATTCCTTTTGTAACCTTTCTTTATTGTACTTTACTGTCTAACCATTGGTACCAAATGTTCCAAAATAAATAAATAATACTCTGAATCCTCCTTATCCTTTAATTTCAACGTGAGCCTATCCATCTCTGCACATTCTAAAATTTTGTGAATTATAATGCTGTTAGATGGTATGGTGGACATCCTCCAAGCCTGCGCCAATGCAATTCATGCCACCTTTAATATATGTGTAATCAAATATCTAATTTTAGGGGAATATTTTTCTTTAATGATTCCCAGGAGAAATAATTCCAGCTTCACTCCAACCTACCATGAGTAATTTCCTCTAGCCATGTTTTTATCTTGGTCCAATATTTTTAATTTAATTCTTTATTCATATCTCTCTTATTGCTGTCCCTTTCTTTCAGCCTTGCAAAATAGTCAAAATCCAGGCTTCCTTGTTCTTAAAAGACTCACTGGAAGTTCATTTAACTCATGGAACAAAAGTAGCTGATGTTCTGAGACAGTTCCAGAAGAACCTTGGTCAGAATGGCTGGAGTATTGTCAGCACAGTCAACATAATCAAATGGTAATAATTTCCCATTTTCTTCCTTACCCTAAGCCAAGCAGAGCATAGCTATGGCTTGGTTTTATCTGTATGTTAAGCAGGAGGAATTTGAAGACTGTGAGTTAAACACCATTTAAAGGAAACAGATCTTGTGTCTGTGTTTTTTCAGTAGCTAGAGAAGTCAGCTCAATCATAGTATGCAAAGAGTTTCAGTGAGTGCTTGATTGATTGATTTTTCATGACTGTGGGCAGCGCCCTAAGCCTAATGGAAAGTTTTAAGACTTTCCAAATTTGAAGGTGTTTTCTGGGGAATGTATATTAAGCTACTAAGTGTATCTGTACATTACAATACTTAAAAATAATTAATTACAAGATAAAAACTTCTTTATGAATAATGTAGTCCTGTACTTTACTACCATGAAAATTAGAACACTCCTACATAGGGATTGGTAACTAAAAGAAATCCCTCTTCGCCTTATAATTGACAAAAAATTCCTAAAGTTAAAAGAATCCAAAGTAAGGCAAGTGTAGTTCTGCAGATTAATATCTGGTGTAACGAAACCATCTCTTGATTATGAGGCACAGCAGAGATGGAAGAAGATACTGGTATTCAGTATCCATGGCAACCAGCCTGATTCTACCTTGAAGGAAGAGATTCTAACAAATATGCACGTGTTTCATTAGATTGCCACTCTTTGAAAAACACTGTTCTGCTTTTGAAATTACCATCCCATACAAATATAGTCAATCTGGAGGAACCTGGGTCTGTTCCTGAAGGAGGTAGAAGAGGTGAGATGTTTGCTTAGTCCTGGGAAAGTAGAAAGTGTGAATAAGCTACTTTATTTTGTTTTCCTTAAAACGTGTAAGGAAAGTTTGGGATAGGCTTTAAATATTCTTTTATGTGCCCAACAACTGGGGGTGGGCTGCTGGGGGTTTGCAGGGGTTCGGGAGAACCCCTGGCTAAGATTCTGCACAGTTTGGAGGGCCCCCAAATTCTAATCCTGGCTGGCCCCCACACACTCTGCCCCTCCCAGGAGTCCCCATGCAGCCCGTTTTACATGTAGGTAAGTGCAGGGCGCTCGGGGAGGGTGAAAAACAGGCCTCCTAGAAGTTCAGGAAGGCCGGAAACGGGCCTGTTTCCAGCTTCCAGAAAGCCTCCGGAGCTGGGGAGGCTGTTTTCGCCCTCCCGGAGGCTTGAAGAAAACCTCCAGAGCTGGGGAAGGCAAAAACTCCCCCGCTGTAGTGCAGGAGGCTGACTAGGCCACACCCACCATGCCATGCCTACCCAGTAACCGGGCAGAGAACCCCTTGCTAAAATTTTTGAAGCCCATCCCTGTCTCCAACACTAAAGTAGCATTCTTAAAATTGCTGCTGTGTCTGTTTTTTTTACTTGGGCCTACTTCAAGTTGTTAATATCAGCCATTTCCCCTCAAAACTAAAAGAGAGCAAAATAAATATAAGCAACATCTTTGCTAAAGATATCTTTGCATTTGCACTTTACATTTAATATGGCATGTGCTAATATTAAAATGCTACATATTTTAATTGGGAAGCTGTGTCAGAGTAAGATGAATGGAGAAAATTGGATCTATTGTTGAATGCTTAAGTTTGAAGATTTATCCATGTAATTATCCACAAATCCATAACCATGTAATTTTCTTGGGAGTAAATACCAAAGTGGTTTGCTATTGCTGTCTTATGGTTGTGGAAAAGGGGGGGCAAGTTGGATTTTCAAGTCTAGGCTTCAGCCCTGGTCCTTATTCATGTAGTCCTACCTTGTTTCCCTTTATGAGAGGGGCCTAGGTCAGCATGGTACCTAGATTTAAAGAAATTTCACATTATTAGCTAATGAAGATTGCTAATAAATCCAGCTTTCTGAAGAGGCATTTTCTGCTAGGATCAGAAAGATTTATTTATTTATTTGATTTATTTGTTTTGTCAATCACTTACAAGATAATAGGTATAAGTGTAAACATAGTTATGAATACATGAAATGGATACATATAAGAAAAATAAAAAGAAACAATAGGACAGGGACGGTAGGCACATTGGTGCGCTTATGCACGCCCCCTACAGACTTCTTAGGAAAGGGATGTTTTGTTTCATTTTGCTGCCAACTCTGATTTCTTTCTTGTCTCTTCCCCATTCGGTGCAATGTAATTTTAAAAAAAGAAACCAGGCAACTGATGGAAAGAAGTATTTTGTCATGTGAATGTTGCTCTTACAGCATCAATGTCCAGTATGTAGAAACCCTGCTTGTTAGCTGGTCCTTATGCTGTATAGTTTCTTTATAGTTGTAATCTTGATATTGGCTGGGATTCTTATAAAACCTTTTGGGCCAAACCCCAACCTGGATAATGCAGTCAGTTCTATTCTGGTGCTGTGTTATAGAGATCTTAGTCTTCAAATTATGCTAGTCAAAAGCCAGCTAAAAATATAGCAATAATTATAATTATAATTAGTTACAGTTAAAAATCATGACCCAAATATGTGGCTGACTTAGAAAATCTCCTGATATAATTTGTTTGCAGGAGGTTCCCTATGCATAGGAAGTAGTTTCCTTGTCTTCTTCAGTAAATAAAATATATGCCTATAGAGTGGAAAAAGGAAGGATGTGCCACAATAGATTTAAGACATTAGCACTTAATGCTCTATTAATGGCAAGTCTTTTCCACCAGGAGCAGTGCAGTTTGCCTTTAACACGTTCAAGAATCTCTTGAACTGGCTGTTGAGCTAAGTTGAAATGTTGTCAATAGGTATTGATTTTTTTTTTTAGCCTTTTTATTTTCTTGAGAAGGTTGCCTTTTGCTACAAGTTAAGAGAAAAAAGGGAATGTCTCCACTAGACTATTGTCCTCTTGAGCAGTTTTCACCGGCGTGTGCCCTACACATGTGTTATACACAACATTCATAATCTCCACCTACCATGGTCAAATTATAGAAGTTAATTAAATTGATACTATGTCTCGAGCTGTAGAATCTTATGCAAAGATAAAATATAAAGACTCTCTAGAATTTATAACCCTAGTCTTTTTTGCTGCTATTCTATACCTGTGGTAATTGTGTGGCTTTTTCGAGATCAGTTACATGCTATTCACATGTGATTGATTATGTGCCATCAAGTAGGTGACCTGTTGACCACATAAACCTTCTCCACGATGTTCTGTCCTCAACTTGGCCCTTCACGTCTTCCAATGGTATATCCATTGCTGCTATAATTGAGTTAATGTGTCTTGCTGCTTGCTATCTGTCCTCTCCTCTTTCCTTCCGCTTTCCTCAGCATTAAGGACTTCGCCAGAGAGTTTGGACTAATGTGTCCAATGTATGATAATTTGAGTCTCATCACTTGTGCCTCAAGAGAGAACTCGGAGTTCATTTGTTCAGTGATCCATTTCTTCAATTTGGAGGTCGGCAGTGGGAAAGGGAAGGAAACTGTCCATGATATTCTCAGCATAAATACACTTTCTACATTCACATGTACCTTGGATTAATTTTAATCACATATAGGTTTATTATCAGTCTCTCTAACTGGAAAACTATATTTTATTATAAAATTATTGTTGTTTAAGAGAAAGTTTTAACTGGGATTTTTTAAAAAGACATATTTTAAATAGTTTTTAAACTTTTTTAACCTTTTGAAAAACAGATTTCTCTGACCTTAGATCTAGATTAATAAAAATAGTTTGTTTGCTGAACATTGAAATATATTGTTGTGTTTTTCTTTGTTTTGCAGTAATGGTTCAGTGGATTCGATGAACTTCCTACTCTATGAAGTTGGCGGCAACATAAGTATGTATGCTTACACTAATTCTTGTTCAAGGGGAATATGGGCTACTAGTTTCAAGGGATAAGTTTTGGCAATGGAGAATAAATACTGCTGAAGGAATAAATAGGCGGGGCAGCAACTAAGAATTGACAGCTTTACCAGTGCACAGTAACAAAGCAGCATGGAAGTTGCTGAAAATTGTTCAGGTTGGACATTCAGAGAAAATCGTTTAATCAAATGTGAGCCTGGTTCCTACAACCTGACAAAAGCATAATTCTGATATAGCATTATGTGTGAAATATGAAGGATTCACCTAAGATAGTATTTGGTAAAAGTTGTTTCACACCTGATTTTGAAAGAGTGAAAAAGAGGAGATAGCTTCCAGGTGTGAATCAAAATGCTTCCCAGAGACATTCTTAACAAATGCATGTTACCAGCTACTACAAGTCCATTTATAGCATAATGCTCAGCAGACTCTTTGGTTCTATCACGAGCCTAATTCATCTATTTACAACTAGAAACATTTTCTTCATAGGATCTTCCACCTTCCTAATCTTTATTTGTAGCCCGGGAATAATGTTTCATGAAAACTGTTTATGAAATCATTTGTCTAAGCATAAAATAAACTGTAGTGAAGGATTTATAGCTCATTTTTTTTAAACTAAGCAAACTGTTTTCCCCTTCTAACAGATGAACATTGCCTGGATCCAGATACATATCTTTTAGACCTGTACCATGTGAACCCTCATGCAGAATGGATTATAAGGCAAACACCGTCTTTTCCAAGAACACCGTAGGGAGAGAGACTGCTTCGTAAAAAAAAAAAAAATTACCCAATGGAACCAAGAATTTGTGTTAAGTTTTTTAAACAAAGGTGGAACGTTGGAACCAAGCACCATATGTTCATGAAGATAACAGTTTAAATGGAGCAGTAGCTCCAAAATTGGAATATTAGCAATTCCCTTTGAATGGTCATTTAAGATGATAGCCAATAGAAGTTGACAAGTGTTGTATGATAAGATGGCTTCATCAAAGGAAAGCTGGTAGGAAAAAAGAAGGATGGAAAGCATTTGGAAAAACTGATGCAGATAATCTGATTTTAAGGTTTGTTCACATGGGAGCATATCTCAATATGCAACAGCTGGTTATCAATGTTGACTTTTATAAAGTGAAATTGAATATTTGAATTAAGGTTTCTTGTACAACCATGTAATTTTTTTAAAATGTTCCTGTTTTATTTCTGTAGAATTTAATTGATAACCAGCTGTCTAGAATATAGGAGGAAAATTGATAATTATTGTGGGAGTTCTACGTTAAGAATGCTTCTGTCCATGGACAGGGTGATCATACTATGCACAAGTAATAACTGCAAGAAAAAATGTCTTCTATAATGACTTTGAGTGTTGCAGTTATACATAGATGTGTTTGTATAAGTTCAGTTTTACAATGACATTTTATTTTTTAAAAGAGTATGTTCTAAGAACATCTCTCTACTAGGTTACAATAAACCATCTCAGTATTATTGTTTATATAAATTTTTCTCATATTCAAATTGGATTTCATATTTCTGTCTGTTTGTAATATATATTTTCTTCTGCAAAGACCCCGAATTAGAAATTTCTTACACTGTCTTTTTTCCAAGGCAGTCCCATAAGTATCTGAGCCATATAATATATTATATTGATGCCTTTCTGCTTCTTTGATATACTTTTTTAAAATCACTTATGGATATTTTTAGGAAAAACCTGTTGCATTTCTCCAGGTTGTTCTCAAGAAAGCCATGATACTTCAATTGTACATAAATGTTCATCTGACACCAACTTTTTCACACCACATTCCAAAGCAAACCCATGTATTAGTAACAAAATTATTTTTATTTTGTAACTTTTGAAAAATTCATTTTGAAGATTTCTTTTTAATGCATTGACTTGTAGCTCGTTCACCAAGCCTTGGAATTTTGTTGGATGATAGAATTGCAGAAGTGTGTGGAAAAGATGCTCATGATCATTTCCACACACTTCTGTGTGTGGCAATTTTATGTAACTTCTCCACCTTCTCAATGTTTAAACATGCTGAAACCTGGTACCTTTAGATGTGTTGGGCGTCAGCTTCCCATAGACTGACTTGGGAATTGAAATCCCAAATATACATGGAAGGAATTAAGTTGTTATGATTACTTCCATTTATCATTGCAGTTTCCTCCTCCTAGATGTGTTGAACCTCAGCTTCCGATAAACCTGGGGTGTCAAACTTGCAGCCTGCAGGCCGGATGCATCACATGCTGGCCCCGCCCCCGCCAGGTTTAGTGAAGGGGGGAAAAGTCATGATGCCGCGAGTTTGACAGCCCTGCCATAGACTGACTTGGGAATTGAGATCCAAAATATACATGGAAGGAATTAAGTTGTTATGATTATTTCCATTTATCACTGCAGTTTCCTCCTTCTAGATCAGGGATGTCAAACTCACCTCACGGTGGCATAATATTATATATCGGGCCTTTTTTTGCCTTTGCTAAATCAGGCGTGGCCCTGGCCAGCCCATGACGCATCCAGCCCATGGGCCAAGAGTTTGACAGCCCTGTTCTAGGTAGTGATAATTCCTCCCCTTTCCCAAGAACATTTTGATAGTGTACATTGGACAGATCAGGTAAGCTTAAGCATATCAAAGTCAAGCTAATTGTCAACTAAGTCCCTTGAATATAGATACGGATTATTTTGGATACATCAGATGAAATGGATTCATATCAATACAACAAATGATACAGCATGTAGAGCATGAAGGTAGTCAAATGGAAAAAAAGGTTTTAATCCATCATGAGAAACTCTGCATGAGATATCAAAAGTGAATAGTGGTGGATAAAAGGTGTTTACTTTGATATTTATAAAAATCTCAGTGCTATAACAATGAGGCCATACTTTTGAAACCAAATATTGCTGAAATAGGTTCCTGACAATAATAATGATGTAATGAGTGTTATAGAGGATACACCTGTAATCTGTAAGGGAAATTCAACATCCTTAATTCTGTCCTTAACTTGATTTTTTAAGAACATTTTGGTATGTTTGGTGTCCCTGTCGACAGTAGTAAAAGCAGTGAAGCATAAACAGTGCATGTTTTAATAATGTTTTTTATTAATATTTTAATGCTGTGTTTAAAAGTTATACAATAAATAACTAGACATTTCCAAAATATTTTTCGTCCTGTTTCTTGCTGCATTTTATTTATTTCTTGATCTCCTTCATTGTAAAAAAAATAAGCTGTAAATTTATTTATTTATAAAATTTATTTGCTGCCTATCTCCTGGTTCTGGTGTGTTTACAATTGTTTTGTCTATGCAACATGCTTGGCTGAAACACATGCATAAAAAAGCACATTACTACAAAAGCATAATGAGTTACTGCTATGATGTAGATTTTTTTTTTTTTTAACCATAAAGTTAGTTTGCCATGACTAGCTTTCCAAAACCTTGCTTTAACTTTTGGATACAAAGAACTCTGGAGTTGCTATTTTTCATCCTTGCCAGATATTGAAAACAAGACAACTAGTTAGTTTCCCAGAGTCTCTTCCTCTTTGAAGTAGTTTCCTGTGACTAATTAGGTATAGGGCTATCCAAAATGCTTCAAAACCATTGTACTGAGTCTTTGGAACTCAAAACAAAATGTTTGAACAAAACATGCTATTTTGCCTTGAAGCAAACATTGAGCTGCGTTCAGGGCCTCATTTTGGGGATTCCGTGTTGTTTAGCCATAACGTGGTTTATTTTGGGGTTGGTGCTTTTTCAAAATTTTGGCAGTGTAGTAGCAACGACCATGACATCTCTGCTTCTTCGATTTAGACTGGATGGGATAATTTGAAGTGTAGTGATAAGAGAAAAGCAGCAATTTTATTTATTTTATTTGTTAAATTTATATACCACCCATCTCTCTGACAGGTGACTGGGCAGAACATAAAAAGATAAATAGAAAAGCAATTAAAATTAAGCACACAACCAGATAGAATACTTGATTGGATTATAGACTCTACCCATTTTTTTTTTGCTTTACTGTTAATCTGTCTATGTGATTTGAGCATTTTAAACAATTGTTAACCTCACCTTTTCATTTCTTACTATCTCTCTTTAAGATCCAGTAAGGTTACTTAGGGGAACCAAGCCTGATCAGGTACATCTATATTAAGAAAATCTTTCATACTTTATTTGTAATTCTTGGAGTAAACAAAAGTGGGTTTGATCTATTTCTTTTGACCAGCTGGCTTATCCTCTGATTGCAAGACACCTTGTAGGAGAGAGAGGCAATGTTTCATTTATACATATATCTTTCTTCTTTCATATTGTGTCTGAAAAGGAGCAAATACTTTTAAGTCTCCCATCAATTTAAGCTAAAATTATCTGTATTTTTCCAAAGGAAAATATGTTTCTTCTCCCCGAGAAAAAAATAAAACAGGGATGATTTCTTTCCAAAGTAGCTCCAAAGTTCAAAAACAAGAACTCTTCATAGTACTTTTCCAAAACAAAACATTATCAAGCATTAAAATCTTTAAGAAATATCTTCACAAATTAGTTGCTAATTAGTGTGACCATTGGAGGAAGGGGACGTTACAAAATTCTGGGTTTTTTTTTTCCTTACCTTATTTTAATAATAATTAGAGAAAATAGTGGTAAACAGACCAGGAAGGAGGTCTGGAATATAAGTAAAATTGAATATTGAGATTAACAAGTTGAGACTCCAGAAAGAGTATGAAAGAAGAGCAACAAAGATGATTAGGGGACTAGAGGCTAAACTATGCAATGAATGGTCTGGGAACTAGGAATGTCTAGTTTAATGAAGAGAAAGACTAGTTGTGACACTATAGCAGTCTCCATTTTTGAGGGGCTGTCACAGAGAATGGGATCAACTATTCTCCAAAGCAGCTGAGGGCAAGACAAGTAACGGAAAGTTAACAGAGAGAGAGAGAGATCTAACCTAGAATTAAGGAAAAATTTCCTGTCAGTGAGAACAATTTATCAGTGGAATGATTTGCCTCCAGAAGATGTGGATGCTCCATCATGGAAGTTTTTAAGAAGAGATTGGACAGCCATTTGTCCAGAATGGAATGCGGTGGTCTGCTTGAGCAGGGGGTTGGACTAGAAGACCTCCAAGGTCCCTTCCAATTCTCTCATTTGTTATTCTGTATTTCTATCTACACTATTTATGGTATCTGTTTAATGGAGAATTTATATTATCAGGAATATAAGCTATCCAGTTGCTTATTTAAGTTCTCTGTTGTACACTAAGAAACTGAGAACATTACATCTTTGCAAAAAAATGACCAAACTCAGCACCATGGACTCAACATTACATCTATGATCTAGTTTGAGAGCAATTCTATTTTTTTTACTCTGAAACTTCAGATTATAATGATTTAATCACCTCTGTTGGTTGCTGTTGTTTCTGAATAATTCCCTGTGGATTTGAAATAGTTTTGGAATTGCATGCAGTGCTTAAAGGGAGTATTTATAGTATGTGTATGTCTGTGCATGGTATATTCCATTTTTTATTCTGAAGTTGGTTGCTGGGAGGAAGGGAAATAGGCAACAAGGGTCAAAATAAATGAGAAAGATGAAGGGAGAATAGTAGAAAATAGATTCCTTTCAGGTGCAGCCCTATGCAAATACTATAATTAACTTTAAGTGTGTATCCCCTGCTGCCTTCATTATAGCCTTTTATATAGGGATGTAAATTGAGGTGGCAGTTCTCATCTATGCTGATGACACTGGTAAGCTACCCTTTGGACACGAGTAAAATTGGGTATTATTTATAACAAACCAACAGAGCTGGTTGATGAGTTAGATTCCAGTTTACAAGAGACAATTAAGAATATTACATTGTTTTCTGTCTTCTTTTTTTAACCAAAAAGCAGAGAGAAAAGCATGGGGCTTCCTTAATAGCCCTTGTGACTCTACTTCATGTCCTTAGAGCACATTTGTTGTGTGTTGCATTTATTATGATACACTTGTTATTATCCATAATTATTTTGCTTGGGGGAGGTCTCTTACTCAACAGCGAAATTTGCAACTTGATGATGAACTCTCAGCTGCCTGTATTTAAGGTAAAATTACTGCAATTAAGGAAGTGATCAATCCCTGAAGCTGTCTGACTGACTTCGGACAGAACAAAAGGGCAAAATTAGAACAGCTTTAGTAGCATTGAGGCAGGGGAGAGGGCTGAAAATTTTAGCAGCAACAAAAGTAGTCTGTGCATTTGAAGTGTCTCTATAGTAATTACAATGATAAAACTGTACCTAACCCAGGTTGGGTTTATTTTTTCTACAGCCAGACAACATTGCACCTATTTTCAGAAATGCATAGAATTGAATTGAAAAAGAATAATAAAACCAAATATACCCCCAATGTATGGAATATATCTGTAATATATTCCCCAGTGTTGTTGTGTTCAATAGCCTTGCTAGATGCTGTTAAGAGTTCAAATCATGGGAGGGGGGTTAGTTAGTTGTCAGTGCATACCAACTAGTAGTTTTTTTTTCTATTGTGGATGGAATGGAAACTCGATTAGATGGAAGATCCTATTGCAAAGAAATAAATGTTAAAAGGACATGTATAGCTGGTTCATAATAACAGGTTTAATTCTGAATGATAATCACAATAGTTTCAAGGTCCCACTGTATCAAAAGATGACTTAGAAAGACATATCAGCATGTCAAGATAATGCAATAATCTGATTTTTCCCATTTTTATATGCAAGTTTTTAACAAGTTTTTGTGCCTTAGCTTTCATGGATAAAATGTGAAGATAGCACTTACCCTATTTCATGCAGTTATAAAATAACAAGTTAAATGTAAGAAGAAAAGTCTGGCTATTTCAGTAAGCCCTTGAGGATTGATACAATATCCTCCTATGTTCCTCCTTTGTAATAAGTATTGCCATTATTTTCCCTAGATGTAATGGAAGTGAAGATTATTATTTTGGTTTGGCATCATTTATTGTTTTAATTTTTCAACTGTGTTGTATTTCAACTGTATTGTACTGTACATCCAGTGGTGGGATTCAGCCAGTTTGCACCACTTCAGGAGAACCGGTTGTTAACTTTCTGAGCAGTTTGGTGAACTGGTTGTTGGAAGAAATCATTATTTGAATCCCACCACTGTGTGGTGCATTCAGAGTCATAGGTGATTGGAGCACTCTGAATGCTTAAGGAAATAAATGAAATTGTGGTATGGAGGACCTTATTTGCATATTCACACAATCATTTATATCTACAAACATTTCAGTTTTGTAAATCTATTCAGACTGGGTTCAACAAAGTATTGGAGGCTTATAAAGTTATCAAAAAGAAAAGTAGTGATTTTAACAGCTCTTTCACTATGCAGAGTTCTTAGAAATAATTCTCATAATAAATCTTCCAGGTTGATAGGAATGGGGTGCAGGTGAGTTTCACATACAAAAGATTTCAAGGTTCAGTCCCTGGCATGCTCAGATTGGGCTTGAAAAGGAGCCTGCTTTTGTCTATGGTGAAGCCCTGCAAATCAAGATAGATCAGTCTTTCCAAACCTGTTAATTTGTTCAGATATACCATATCTGGATACAATTCTAACCATCCCCACCATATCTTCTCTTTTCCTCCCAGCTATGGCCTCTTCTAGGGATCTTGATAGCTTGTATATTTAATTATTTTTAAATTGGCTTAATAAAAAATGGATTGTGAAATATGTGAAGTATATGTTCTTTCAGTTAACTCTATAGCCTTTTTAAAGGATATACACTGGCTGCTAAATTCGCTGAAAGACTCCAGATGTCATTCCTCCAGGTTTTGCTTCTGTTGGTAGAATCTACAGATCCCATTATATTTACTAGTTTTCAACATAACTTGCTGGTGTTAAAAATACAAATTTTGCCTACAGTTGCAGGTATCCTTGACTTATGACCAAAATTGAGATTGTTACTAAACAAGAAAGTTTTTCAGTGAGTTGCACCTGATTTTATGACTTTTTGCCACTTTAAGCAAATCACTGCAGTTAAGTGAATCCTGTGATTGTTAAGCAACTCTGGCTTTCCGATTGATTTTCCATATCACAAGCAGGCTAGGATGGTCTCAAATAGTGATCACATGACCCTGAGACACCACCCATCATAAATATAGATGCCAAAATGCACAGATTTTGATTATGTGACCATGCTAACAATAGTTATAAGTACAAGGGCCACTTATAAGTCACTTTTTTTAGTGCTCTTCTAACTTTAAATGGTCCTTCATAAACGATTGTAAGTTATCTGTACCTTTGTTTTGCTTAGTGTTCTATAGAAGGCAGCTAAATGCTTGTAATTGGCATATACTAGATGAATGACACCGTTTTTTCCCCCTGGTGTGTTGGCCATTTTATGGTTTTGTTTTTTTTAAAATAACTTTTGAAATATATTGTTGGAATATTTCTCTCCCCACTCTCATGCCATATGACTAAACATAGGAATGTTCTGGAAGTTTTATAACCCAAATAGCTTTTCTTTCTCACTGCTGTGCTGTTTCATGAATATTTGCTTTAATATTTATTTAATTCTTTATTGGTTGTGCATTCTAATTTAGGTAAATTTAAGCACTGATTAAAATTTACAATCTTATGATTTCTCTTGTTCGGATATGTGCAGGTTTCTCTTCCTGAGAGTGAGAGTTTTCAATAACAGGTTTTTTTTTGTTTTACCTCAGATAATATTTCCTTCCTCCAAAAAACCCCGCATATTCACAATCTTCTGTTTTCCAATTTCAAATTTATCCATACTAGAACTATTTTTATATTACACAGTTGCTTTTGCAGATATCACTATTAATAACCAGCACTGTCTACCAACTCAGATTGGTTATTTTCCCTTCAAACACAACATAACATAAAAATATGTCATCCAAGAAATATATATATTACTGACCTATCACTTTTGGAAAATGTAAGTCAAAATAAATGAGTTCAAATGCCACCGATTCCAGAGTTGTTATTAAAACAGTTTGGCAGTGAGGAAATTGCTTTTCATAAATATCCTGAGTAGCTTTTCTGACTTTTTATGACTACTGCTCAGAGAAACCTATTTAAATCTGTAAAAATTCACAAACTGCATCAATAATGAGACAGGAAAATTTATCATTTCTGGATATGGATATAATGGAAGAGAACAGGACAAAAGAAAAACCCGCATTTGTCAGACTGTTGAATTACGGCATACATTTTGACATGATGAGCAATCTGATTTGGATACTTATTTACACCATAAGTTAAATGGAGCAAGTGTATGTAGTCTAGAGTACAATGAAGTCAGGATCCAATCTGAGACGGTCACTGGAACCAGAAGGTTTATTCTTCCATGTTTTTGGACTCGTGCTGAAGCCCATCCTCAGGGAACGTCTTCTTTTTTGAGAGAGATAAGTGCCCTGAGGATGGGCTCCAGCACAAGTCTGAAAGCTTCGAAGAATAAACCTCTGGTCCCGGTGATGGACACAGATTGGATCCTGCAATTATCCTGAGACATGTATATTTACCTTCATTCACAATCTAAGGAACCTGACTTGCTCGTTTAATATTGAAATAGAATCAGTTGGTATTCTTGGCAATACAGCAACTAGTTTATTACCTGATTGGCCTATGAAGCATCTGCAGTTAGTCTTTCTAGTGTCGTTTTTCTTTTCCCTAAACAAAGAATGGGCAATTGAATATCCTCTAGATTGGGGAAGAATGGCAACAACCTGGATCACCTTGGCTTTGTTGACTGTCAGCTGTATTAATAATAGTTAAAAAAAACTCCATTCCTGCTGAAATATGATGTGAAGTTCATCATTTAGTCTTTAATTTCACTCTTTAAAGCAGAAAATAACATAAATGTTAGGAGCCTTTAAGGTAGAGAAATTTATAACCAGGGGTCCCATGGAACTAAGGCTTATTTTCATGGATATTGGCCTGAAATATTGATGTATACTATTCATTGAATGGTCTACAATATTAAAACTTAACAGTTCAATGCTACATAATTTAACCATTCACAACAGCATATAGAGTGGATTAAAAAAAAATACTATAGAAAATTAAAATAATTCTGTCCAAAGGATACAATAACAAAAACACCACATGGAATTAAGAACTATTGCTTTTATATTCTAAATCTGGTTTCCAAAGGCACCAACTAATGGATTAAATGGAGTCAATAATTTATGTGTTTCAATTTCTGTTAAAATATATAAGAAACTCTAGTTTGCCAATTCATGGACTAAATAATGATGCTTGTAACTGTCTGAAGGATATAATTCATTAAATGTATTTACAAAATGGGAGTTGTTCAAATCTTGGGGAAATTTCTCTCTAGTTCAGTCCACAGCTCAGTGCAGGCTTTCCCAGCTATAATATTTTTGTCTCATGCCATGCAACCTCTATTTATACTCCTTGTTAAAGGAAACTTTTTCCCTTCTACAGTAGTCTCTCCTGTTATTAAAAAGCAGTTAGCTACAGATGGAGAGATTTGTATTGTCCACCTGTTAATTCTAGTTTTACCATCTAGATCCAGTTTTGTCTAGCAGAATCAGATGTAAATGGTGATACAGACAGGCAAAGTGACAGAATTGGATAATGAACATAATTGAATACTTGCCTTCAAAAACTCCATCACTGGAGATTTTAAAGAAGAGACTGGACAGTCATTTGTCTGAAATGGTATGCTTGAGCAGGGGGGGCTGGACTAGAAGACCTCCAAGGTTCCTTCCAGCTGTATTCTGATTCTGATTCTAATTTAGGACAGTTCTTTCGTAAGTGAACAAGAAGATAAAAGATATGAACCCTCCTGCCAAATATACTGAATTTACTATTGCGTCACACGAAAAAGTTTAAAATCAGGATTATTTATTACATTATGTCATGATTAGTTTGTTTGGCATAGCTTATTATCCATGGCTTATTACCTAAACAATTTCCTAACACACCTAAACAGCACATACCCCAAAATCAAATTCACCATGGAAATGGAAACAAACAAACTTCTACCATTCCTAGATGTACTAATCTACAAAAACAACAACAACAAAAAAAACAGATGGCACACTAGGACACACTATATACCAGAAGAAAACACATACCAACCGCCCAATACCTCAATGCCCAATCCCACCACATACCTCAATGCCCAATCCCACCACCACCCAGCACAGATAAACTCCATGGCCAAAACACTAATTGCTAGAACCAAACGCCTGGCAGACAAGACACACATAAAGACTGAACTATGCGCCCTGACTAAAGTACTGACAGCCAACAGCTTCCACAAAAGCAAAATCACAGGCCTGATCCACAAAAACACACTGAGATATAATGGAGACCTAGAAGATGAACAGACCTATGGAACAGCTGTCCTGCCCTACATAAGAGGTACTACAGACAAAATCAGTAAGATACTACACAGACATCACATCAAGACTGCCTTTAAAACAGACAGAAAAATAGCAGCCCTCCTAAGAAACCCCAAAGATAAAATTGACCTGGAAAACCAAGGCATATATGAAGTCCCCTGCGCATCATGTCCTGCCACATACATTGGACAGACCAATAGAAGAATAAGTACCCGCCTGGATGAACACAAAAATGCAGTAAAAAAGCTGGAACACACTTCCTCACTAGTCCAACACATGAAAGCAACAGGTCATAGCATCGACTTCAATGGCACTAAAACCCTAGCCACTATAGAAAACCCAAGCTACAGAATTATCAGAGAAGCCATAGAGATTGAAAAAAGACCTGAAAGCATGAATAGAAAAGATGACTCCACCAGACTGTCAATTATCTGGAA
Source organism: Notechis scutatus (assembly GCF_049901735.1). Lineage (NCBI taxonomy): Eukaryota > Metazoa > Chordata > Lepidosauria > Squamata > Elapidae > Notechis > Notechis scutatus. Next base: position 29,215,868 of record NC_142011.1, read on the forward strand.
GCCTGCACTCACAAACAAAAAAATCTCCACACCACAAGCCAAGCAAACACCAGGGCACAAACAGACACACCCCCCCGATACTTCCAGCTCAAACACACCCCAACCAGGCACCCAGATGAAACCTAGCTTCCTAATAAATGATAGCCGTCCGTTTACCCAAAGCCAAGCCACACTAAAAGCCTCCAATACAGGAAACACAATGTTGCCAGCCAATCAAGACAAAAAACAAAACAAAATGCTACAAAACAGACAGAAGATATTAGAAACACCAATCAAGCAGAACACAGCAAACTCCAAGACCAGTAAACACAGACCAAGACTCCCAATCAATCAGGATGAAGAAAAAACCATTCTGGCACAACAGTAGGCTAGCACCAAATTTAAAACTGAAACAGCTGTGAAAGTCTGACTCACAGACGAACACAATACAGAAGCCTGATGATGGCAGATGAGATTCTGCCAAAACGTTGCTACAACTTTAAAAGCACAACTACAATGACGTGGGAAAATACCCGAACAAAGCTGAATACCATACATACATACATACATACATACATACATACATACGTGTGTGTGTGTGTATGTATGTATGTATGTTTTCTTAAGTTTTCGCGGGTATCTATATGTATGGTATTCAGCTTTGTTCGGGTATTTTCCCACATCATTATAGTTGTGCTTTTAAAGTTGTAGCAACGTTTCGGCAGAAACTCATCTGCCATCATCAGGCTTCTGTATTGTGTTTGTCTGTGAGTCAGATGATTTGGTGCTAGCCTACTGCTGTGTTAGAATGGTTTTTTCTTCGTGATTGGTTGGGAGTAAACACAGACCAAGCCTTAAGCTGCTCCTTTCCTTTGCTCATACCAGCTTGATTCTCAGCTACATTAAGAAAATCTTGACAGTATTGAGACAGATACTACAACGGTGTTGAGGTAATTCCCCGTTAGGAGAATGAGTGCATACAGGGAGACGTATAGAGAATAGTGTTTGAATAATATACACACAGCACACAGATACACTGTACAGTAAATGTAGGTTTTTACTTCCAGAAAGTTTAAGCAAAGTTCAAAATAAGCAGTCCAAAAGTCATTCACAGTCAGTTTTTCAATCCAGGGATAATCCAGTAACAAAGTCCAGTGTCAAAAACAGTTCAGTATCAGACTTACATCAAATTCCAGTAATATCAGTCAATTAGAAGAAATGGAGCAACGACAATACTTTCCAACAGAAGGAAACAGAGATACACTCACACTCTCTTCTGAGACTCAGACTAAACAACCCAGGTTTCTGGCTCCATCTTATGGCCGTTTGAGTAACCACACCCAATTGCAGTTTTTTAGCATGCTCTTAAAGAGACAGTTTTAAAATGTCTATACTGGTTTTTATATTTCTAACCCAAATACCTGCTAGGTGACTCATATTCCTAACAAACGACATGAAAAACATCCAGACATTTTCAAGCTAAATGTATCCAAGTTTTTAATAAGACTGGTTTTTCCGACAAGCAAAGTCATTGGGGGAGCCAGCTTTGCTTAACCATCGTCTGACTGACTTAAACAATGATTCACTTAACAATGGTGGCAATAAAGCTCATAAAATGGTGTTCTGACCCAACTGGGTTCCCAAAGAGCAAACACAGACAAAGGCAGTAGTCCCCACCTTTTAAGGTTTAATAACGACTTCTGTTCTGAAGGCTCCTTTCTACTAATTAGCTCCGACAAGAAAGAGCCTTGCCAAGTTGTTTGTCAAGGCTGCCAAAAACCCAGAGATAAGAACTAATTTACAAGATTTCTCCAAACACGAACTAAGATGTCCACCAGTTGAGCTTAAGAGCTTCTTTGCTGTCTGCAAAGAATGCTTTTCCAAACCTGGCTTTTATCCTCTTGAGGGAGGGGCCATTACCTTGCAGCCTTACTCCTGAGTCGCCTGTGCTGCTGTAATTGTTCTTTCCTCCAAGCAAACCTTTGTGCATGTGCACTTGGCACAGGCTCCTCAGGAACCTCCTCAACACTGCTGCCAGCCCCCACAATCGCTGAAGGCAGCAGTCCACTCCCTGATGGTCCTGGCTTATCTGTATAAACCCAGCCATTATAGTTTGTAAACCATAGTTGGTTTAATATGTGGTGTAAAACCAGCCAACTGTTGTCAGGCAAGCTGCAGCTTAATGTGATATATGAATCAGATCTTTTAAGTCCTTACAATTTCCATATTGAAAAGTTCGATGTAGAATTACCTTTTGCTGGATTGTCTGTTAATCACAGATAAATGTGACTTGTGCACATCATTTGTGCACAATTACTTAAAAGGCTACCCTCAACAATATTTAGAGTACTATGGAACAAAGACTCTAATTGGCCAGACTTTCATTTAAAATAGAAATGCAGCCACAATGCTGGAGAGAAATTGCTTGTCTATAAAGGGGATGCTACCATTGGCATCAGAAAAGGACTGTCAATAAGCATGCAACTATTGAGATTAAAAAACAGTGCCAAATACTCCAAAAGAGATCAAGAGATTCCTAACTGAAATTCAGAATGTGTCTATATCCATTAAAGAACTGGACTGGTGTAATAGCAGAATTCTTGGCATGAATTGTTTAAAATGTAAACTCTACCAGTGTGCAACTAGAAATAAATTATTGCATGGCAGCTAAATTGAAGAAAATTATGAGTATTTTTCTCCCCGTCCCTCCCGGAAATCTAGACATGTAGACCAATCTGAGTTGCTAGGCAACTGAGCCTGCACATGGCTGATAACACTTAAGGCATTATTTGCCCGCCTGACTGCACTGAGTCAGAACAAAGGCCAGCTAACGAAGCTTTCAAATACTGTTGGTTCTTCCCGTTGATGATTCACCAAAGGTTTTCCCTGCATATTACTGACAGTTACACATCCCCTACAAAGACAAATGCCTCACAGGTTTGAAAAAGCAAAAATCCAATGAAAACTAGATGACAAAGTAGATTATGTATGGCCCGTGAAAATGTCTGATAGAAATTCAGTCATTTGCTTTCCAACATGGAGGAACACTGGAAAAAGAGGTTAGAGGCAAATTAACATATATATGTGTATATGTAAAATTAACATGTATGTGTGTGTGTGTGTGTGTGTGTATACACACACACACATATATATACATACATGTGTGTGCACATGCACACATACAGACACACAGAGATTCTCTTTCACAAACTTGAATTTTTAGAGGGATTTTTGGATCCAATCATCAGGGGTGTCAAACTGGTGGGCCACAGGCTGGATGCATCATGCCCACACCTGCCCCAGCTCCCTGAAAGGGAAAAACGTAGTGAAACATCACATGGCGCCGTGACTTTGCCACCCGTGCAATACACCTTTGCTACAAATACTGAAGCCAGAGGGTCCCCTGACATCAGAATATAATAGCAATCAAATAAACAAATTGTGTTAATGAAACTTTGTGGATTAGATCTGATTCGGATTCAATTATTTATGCTATGTGTTTATGTCTTTTGATAATTCATGTAATGGTGTTTTTTAGTTTGGCATGAAATATGATTTGATCTATCAAGGTCTAGGTTTAGGCAGATTAGGCTTATTCAGCAATTCCTGGTTATAGCACATGGCATAGTATTATGTGTGAATACAGCCTTGATGTTTGGGGATTATAAATATCTATTTGCTTACTTGTTTATTTAAGGACCATTCAACTCATCATCAACTCTAGGTGGCATGCAAATTTAAAAATGACAACATAATACAATGCACTAAAATAGAATATTAAATAAAACCAACATTTTATAAGTGGGAGAGCTAATGTATGCTATCAATATTCAAGACCTGTTTCATAGTGGACACACACACACTGACCAAGTCTATGGCCTGAGGAAAAAGTTAGGTAATCAAAGCTTATTTGAAGGGAAGAAGAATTAGAGAAGAACAATGCTATTGTAGCACAAACTGTGAGACAGAAGGACCATCTCTTGCTTTCTATAAACTGTCATTACTTGATAGATGACATCCAGAGAATGCCAACACTGTCAGATATTTTAGGGCATGACAAAACCATGGGAGAAGAACAATTATTATTTTTAAATAGCTGGGCCTTGTTCCATGTAGAACTTTGCAGATAACAACCAATGCCTTGAGCTGTACTGGGAAGAGATGTTATATAGCCATGCCAACTTACAACTATAACATACTGTATGTATCTGCTTATGTTGCTGCATTTTGGGCCAGCTGAGGCTTCTGCATACTCTTCAAGGACAATCAAGTTGTCTGTCTGTGAGGTGAAGTTAGCAGCGTTCCCTATCTAATAATCTGTGTTGGACAGTTTCCAGAATTCCTAGCCTACAAAAGCTAGGAATTCTGAGGGTTCTAGCTCCTGAACATTTGGAGAATGCCACAATATAAATGATAGCACTCACCATAGCATACTTCCAAAACATTGGAAAAATGGCCAATTTAACTATACAAATTATTTGTAAGTAAAACACACATACGCATACCAGTCATATAAAGATATAAAATATTTAGTGGCCTTTTCCTAAGACTATATCATACTTGCACTGCACAGTAAAATTAAACTCAAATTGAAATAATGTTTTTGTTTTATTTTTTTGCGAGATTAATTTTCATTAGTCTAGGGCATCAAATTTTGGAAGCTGATTTAACTGACAGTTACAGCTCTGGAGACAAATACATTTCTATGAGCAAGATAAAATGATAGATAAAATTATTTACATAACAGTAATATAACTTGTATCTTATTTTATCAATAAGTTAAATAGCATAGAAACAAAAAAAATTGGCAATTATTTCAAAAATATGCCCCTGGAAACCTGTCCTACTATTAGGTATGATTAAGCCTCCAAGTAAACAATATAGAAAAAACACCACATACAGAGGTATCAAGATGAAATCTCTAAATCCCTTCTGCAATTCCAAGCAGTAAAGCCCTATTCTGTATTGGGATCAGTTAGAAGAGGATGGAAGAAGAAGACTAAATATGTAATTGGATTAATCTAGATATGACATTTCATGGCTGCTTATGTATTAATAGCTGAAGTATTGTGTGACATCCACACACTGGTTTTTCTTGTTTTATAATAGTGAAATCAGTTTATAATTTGGAATTCATAAAGTCTGGGTTCATATTAGATTTAGATTTAATGACATTATCTGAAATTTGCATACAATTGTCACAAGCCAGTCTATTGCAGAGCTGGGATTGAGATTTCCATACTACTGACTACCTCTTTGCAATTTCACAGAGGGACTGTCTTTCTAAAAAAAAAAAAATCTTATCAAGAAAACTGCAAGAATTAATCTAGACAGTCACTAGGAATCAACATTGACTTGAATTCATGTGTATGCATACACACAGAGAGATGCAAGTGCAGACTAGATTGGCCAAAACTATATCTTCTCTACATCTGTTGTTTACTTATAATTTCAAATGGACTTTCAAACTGCTCTCCTTAAAACAAAATCTACTTAACAGTTGACATTTTAGAAAATGAAGTCCAAATTTCATAAGTAAATATTGTACAATATTGTACAGTAATGAAACATCTGCAAGAAAACAAGTACACCCATAGAGCACCAAGGACCCCTCATTTCAACCCTGAGCTACAAATATTCTCCATTATTGGTAACTTTGTTAGTCTGTGACCATAATAAATATTGATTGAAATTTCGTAAGTAATGCAAGAAACCAATAATTAAAAAAAATATTCCCATCTTCCCAATAAATAATAAGTGAACAGGAAACAACAAGTTCTTTAAATGCTGCTAAAAAGCAAAAAGAGGTATGAAAAATTCTCTATTTGTGAAAGGAAGCTCCATAAATATGAGGAAATGCTTATCAACCTAAATGATCTGAAATCTGGGTCAGTGATCAGGACTGTATCTGCTGGGCTTATTTAAATGGCATTTTCTCTGCTATTGCATTTTCATGAGTTAGCAGACCTAAAGCACAGACCCCAAAACCAAGAAATACAACTGGATAGATGTGAATAGGAGCTGAAATATATTTTTGAGGGGCTGGTTATTTGATACCTTCAGTATCTCTAATAGTTGATGCCCATCCAATAAGATCAGCAGATTAGATGAGTTTCAGATCTCTTCTATGAAAGAGTGTCATCTATTGGGACGTAGAAAGCATATTTTTCTTGTTATAGTGCATGTCCTTTGGAATAATAATTCGCTTGAGAGACTCATACAATTCCTACCAAAACTTGAAAATCTGGTTGTTCTCCCAGGTCATGGAGGAAAGAGGATACTGGCCCTTGTTAACTGATTTTTGCTATGTTGTATGTTTTTTTTTTCTAGAAGTACTGTACATGGTTCTTTTTCTCTAATTTATGGTTCATATTTTTTTAAATGTAGGCTACCCAGAATCATACAAGGTCAGGCAGTTTCTATTTTTAAATAAATAACTAAATTTGAAGTAATTAACCACCCACTTTCTTCTGTTCACCTGTTGCTCTTACTACTGAACTTGTATTAATCAGCAAAGTAAAATGCTCAGTTTCAACATGCCTTTAAAAACCTATAGCCCTACAGATCAATCAGCCTAACATCAATACCTGGGAAGACACTGGAAAAGATAATAAAAAAACAGATCTGCCAACATCTATAAACAAGTAAAGTAATAACTAGCAGTCAGCATGGGTTTGTTAAAAACAGATCATGCCTAACCAATCTTATTTCATTCTTCAACACAATGACTAAATTAATAGACCAGCAAAATACTGTGGACATAATATATTTAGATTTCAGCAAGTCATTCGACAAAGTAGACCACAACCTACTTCTTAGTAAGCTAGAAAAAAGTGGAATAGACCACTAGATGGATTCGCAACTGGCTGGCAAACCGTACTCAACGAGTAGTCCTTAATGGGTGTAGGTCTACATGGAGGGAAGTAAGCAGTGGGGTGCCACAAGGTTCCGTCTTAGGCCCAGTACTCTTCAATATCTTCATTAACGACTTAGATGAGGGAATAGAAGGGGAACTTACCAAATTTGCAGATGATACTAAGCTGGCAGGAATAGCTAACACCCAAGAAGATAGGCTCAAGATCCAGATGGATCTTGACAGACTAGAACACTGGGCCATATCTAACAAAATGAAATTCAATGTAGAGAAAAGTAAAGTCCTACACTTAGGCAAGAAAAACCAAAAGTACACATACAGACTGGGTGAAACCAGGTTCAATAGCAGTAACTGTGAGAGGGATCCTGGAGTCTTAGTGGACAACCAGCTAAATATGAGCCAGCAGTGTGCAGCAGCCGCCAAAAAGCTAATGCAATCCTAAGTTGTATTAACAAAGGGATACAATCAAGATCAAGGGAAGTACTAATACCACTCTGTAAAGCCTTAGCAAGACCACACCTAGAGTACTGCATCCAGTTTTTTTCACCACATTATAAAAAAGATGTTGAGACTAGAAAAAGTACAGAGAAGAGCAACCAGGATGATTAGGGGACTGGAGGCTAAAACATATGAAGAACGGTTATAGGAACTGGTCTTGGCTAGTCTAGTAAAGAGAAGGACCAGGGGAGACATGATAGCGGTCTTCCAATATTTGAGGGGCTGCCACAGGGAGGAAGGGGTCAAGCTATTTTCTAAAGCTCCTGTAGGCCAGACAAGGAATAATGGATGGAAACTGAACAAGGAGAGATTTAACCTGGAAACAAGGAGAAACTTTCTGACAGTGAGAACAATCAACCAATGGAACAGCTTGCCCTCGGAAGTTGTGGGAGCGCCATCACTTGAGACTTTCAAGAAGAGATTGGACTGCCATTTGTCAGAAATGGTGTAGGGTCTCCTGCTTGGTCGGGGGGTTGGACTAGATGACCTACAAGGTCCCTTCCAACTCTGATTATCTGTATCTGTACCTTAACAAGCCAAGAAGCTTCCAAGAAAATCAAGTTAACTAAAATCTTTTCACTTTTTAAAGAAATAGTCTTCTAGATATAGTATGCAGATTATGAAGTAGAAACTTAAATTTTATAATCCATGTGCTTTCAGGATTGACATGCATAGTTAATTTAAACTAAATTGCTGATGAGGTTTCCCCTAGGCTAGTGGTAATAAAATAATATAAGAAAAATATGAATATGATTGAATACAGGATATAGAAGACTACACTGATAAATGAATATGTTGCAAGGATACATATCATACTGGCTGACTTTGCCTCCTATTTAAGTCACAGGCACAAAATCCAATCAATCATCAGGCCCAAGAAGAGATGGCAGTTTTGAAGCAAAATTATCCTATGTTTGAGGTCTGACCACAAGTTACGTACAAATCAAGACATGCAAACAACCAGTTAAAAGCATCAAAACAAAAATGGAAATAAGTGAAACTGCAGCATGCAATAACTCAGAACAGTGCTCATGAATTATCCTAATATAATCTTAGAATGTATTCTTTCAGGAGGAAAGTTGAATACAAAAATAACTTACTACTTATATCCTTTACCTTAATTTGATCCTTTCTAAATCAGGGATGAACAATAGTATCCTTTTAGATGCTTTTGAATCCCAGTTCCAGTGAGAGTGATATTGTTAAAGAATGCTAGAAATAATTGTCAAAATTGGAGAATTATTCATTGCCCACTTCTGTTTTAAATAAATAATCTTACCTTCTATCCTTTGCCAAATTGATCTCTGATCTGTTTTTACCTTTCTAGAAGACTGCATAACTCTGCATAACTCATTTTAGATGGATACAAGTTTCACTTGTTTTTTTTTTCTCTTGAGCAAGTTTTGGGAAAATAATTTGTGGAACTTTTGCACTGGACTTGTATTTAGTTAGGATCAATTATTTTATATCCCACATATTCACTGTTTTGTTAACATTCTATATTGTTGATCCAAAAATATCAGATTTCCAAATCTAAACATTCCATTTAAGACCTTAGTCAGGCAGATATCAGTCTATATCAGGAGTGTCAAACTCAATTTCATTGAAAGCCTCAGGGCTATGGTTGACTTTGGGGGACCGGGGGGAGGGCATGGCTGACTGGGTTGGTGTGGCTGACTGGGTAGGCATGGCCAGCTTGATGCCACTCCCCAAACTGTCTCCTCTTCACATTGAGTAGACCAGTCTGAAGCCACGCTGACCTAATCGGGTATACCGGGGCAAAGATAAATTGGCCTGATCTTTCATTTTCACACCAGGTAGACAGGCCAAAGCCACACTGGCCTGATCTTTCCTTTCTGCATTGGATAGACCGGGCTGAAACTTCGTTGGCTTTCCTCTTTGCATCAGGTAGACCAGACCGAAGCTTTGCTGGTCTGATCTTTCCACACTGTATTGGGTATACCAGGTTGAAGTGACACAAGTAGACCAGAATGGCCTGTGGGCCAGATCTGACCATGTGCCGCATCCAGCCCACAGGCCTTGAGTTTGACATCCCTGGTCTATATCAATATATTCATAAACATGACCCCTGGGTTTTTAAAGACCTTCATTCCAGGAACCATTGAATATGACCATTTTGGCACATGTTGAATTCCACAGTATACATATCTGCAAGGATGATAACTATCATTAATGTAATTGATATTAGTATAATGTTTCTACTCCCTCTAAAAGTTCCTCCAAAACTACTAGCAGGTCACCAACAAATGCCCTTAACTGACAAGTTTCTTTTAAAAATTTGACTCCCATGATTCTCTCAGCTTTTTCTATGTCTCCATTCAGTACCTCAAGAACTGAAATGAATAAGAGTGGAGTGGGCATCTTTTTTTGTCACTTTTTGAATCTCACACATTTTTGTTAATGCTCAATTAACAATTGAGTTTTCTGTGAGGTGTAAATTTATCTTAAAACATCCACACCTCGACACCTGTCTTGCAGCGGCAGCACCAGGAGCAGAAGTCATCATGGCCACTGGCCCGCTTTTTCTGCTTGCTTGCGGCTGTAACAAAGTAAAAGGCTGAGTGGTGTGCTGGTGCCATGGACGCAAGGCGAGGCAGGTGTTCGGGTGTGGAGTGCCAGGCTGCAGGGGCCCTGAGATAAGCTGGTGCAGAGCACATGAAGCAGCTCTACCCCCCCTTGCCTTGCGGTGGCGGCAGTGGTGGGATTCAACTTTTTTTTACTACCAGTTCTGTGGGCGTGGCTTGGTGGGCATGGTAGGGGAAAGATACTGTAAAATCTCCAGTCAGTGGTGGTATTTGCCGGTTCTCTGAACTACTCAAAATTTCCGCTACCGGTTCTCCAGAACTGGTCAGAACCTGCTGAATACCACCGCTGGGTGGCAGCACTGACACGCCGTGCAGCCTCCTGCTCCACCACAAGTAAGCGGAAAAAGTGGGCCTCCATACATGGAAAAAAAATAAGACACCCCCCCCCCCCAAAATAAGTCCCAGTACTTATTTTGGAGCTCCAAAGAAAATAAGACCCAGTCTTATTTTGGGGGAAACACAGGTAGTTCTGATTAATTAGCATGAGGTTGTTGTCTACTGATTGGATGACTAACTGAAGAAACTGTTACCAATGCTGAGAGAAAATGATATGAACATGCAGTTGTAACAGAATTTCTGCAGAAAAGTACTGGGAAAGAGTCTCAACTCCATTTGAGACTCTGGAAGAGAGAATCCTGTCACTACATTAACAGAGCTGCTTTTGCCAATCCATGATGGCCAAACTGTCCCTCTGCCCATTGCTGCTGCAATCTTGCAGCCATATGGATACTGTACTACTGAACAATACATATTGCTCTGCTAAAGCAGGTTAGTGATGGGACGAACAGTAGACAATTTCAAATCTTGCTTTGTGAAGGAAAATAAAACGTCAACATACAGCTGCAAATGAATATAATCATGTCTCAAAGACTGCTTCTGAAAGAGAACAAAGAAATCTGGCAATTCCATGATTCTGTTCTTAGGTAGTTTAATGTTTTGGTTAAGAGCTCAGGTTTTTATTTTAATTACCAGTCCTGAGCTTCCCTTTTCATTTTCATTATTGGCTCTGGAGTTCCAATTATTAATGTGCAACATTATTTTTTAACAAAGATTTACACCGTCCAAGCAAGATCAATGCTGAAAAGAGCAAGGGAAAATTGTTTATTACAGGGAAAATTACAGCTTTGTGAATAATGGCAAAGGAGATGCAGCTGGGGGCTCAAATGGAACCTCCATTATGCTTGTGATTAGGGATAATATGTGAGGGAAAGGGAATGGCAGAAAAGCAGATTAGCTTTTATTAGGTACTAATAAACTTCAGATATTTTTCATGCATTTTCTATCTACTTCATTTTAGGGACATTGTTACTGTATAAACAGGAAGCAACTCACATTGTAAGACAGAAAGAACTTTGCTTTTTGAAGCATGGGATTTTGTGTTATGCTAGTTTACTTGGTAAACTATGGTTAAAAATCCTGACATACTATTTTAGTGTGTAAATCAGACAAGTTTTTCAGCCAAGATACATTATCATTAAGAGGGTTGTCACACAGGTTAAAGCTATAATTTGAGCACGGTCTCAAAAAGGAACTGGTTTGAATGTAGAACTAATGAAGGGTCAGGAAGATCTCTATCTGTTCTGCTTTAAATGTAGCTCTGTCCCCAGCTGCCCCTCCTTTAAAAAAAAAAAAGGAGCATTGGAAATCTTGCCTGTTCCATCCCCCCAGATGCCAAATGCCCTGTTTGGGGAATTGCTGTATCAGCAGCCAACAGAAGCACTGATTATGGCTTATCTTCTTGTGGCCCAGAAAGGTCATTGTTGGTTGTTAATCAGCTCAGTATCTGGAGGCTCTTTGAGAAAGGTTAACAATGGTTTTGTTTGTGTCACAGGGTTGTTTTATAAAGAACGTAGCTGTAACTCTACTAGATGGAGACCAAGCAAAATCTGCTTTAACAACTGTGTTTAACTGTGGTTTAACCACTCAGTGTTAAATACACTGAGCTTGTCAACTGCAAAGCTGACAACCCGGGTTTGAGACCCGAGCACCATAAGACGGGATGGACTCCCATTGCCTGCCCCAACTCCTTTGCAATTAAAAAACATGCAATGTGAGTAAATACATAAGTACCACTTTAGTGGGAAAGTAACAGCATGCGCCTCGGCATATAGTCGCATGACCATGGAAGCATCTTTGGACAATGCTGGCTCCCTTGACTAAAAAACAGAGTTGAGCATTGCCTCCTAGAGTCGAACACAACTGGACAGGGAAAATTTTTACCTTTATACCTTCGACTACTATAATTTCCCTGTTAGTAGCATTGTGCACATCACTGAAAGATATAAGCCTATTATGTCAAAGCAAATTTGTGCTTCATCCCTTTCTTAATGGTTTTTATTCTTTTGCTTACCATTGTATTAGTTCCAGTGAACACTATGCTTACATTGAGGATAAACTCATGATCATTTCCCATGGCATTCACAGTCAATTGATACCCAAAAATGGTGTTTATGAAGATGATTTTCTAAATTACTCATGGTATATACATAGTTTTTAATGTTGTGCTGAATCTCAGTTCTTAACACACTGCTTTTCATGTTTCTGGATTCTAGTTGATTAAATAACAAAAGCTTGTTTTTTCACATTGGTATACATAGATGTATCTGCAATTACTGCTATGTGGTTGATAGACATTTTACATTATTTAACACTGTACTTTTTTTAAAAAATCAGTTTAGATTCACAGCCATGAACAGTAACACAACTCTTAATTCTTCAGCTTTACTGTATTGTTCTTAAGGTTTAATTTAATCAGTTTCTGATTTTCCAGTCAATGATATTGCTAATAGTTTCAATAAATTTACTTAATATTCCCCTCCACTCCAACTTGTGATCTTGTAGATATTACTGACATATAATGCACATCCCAGATAAACTATTAATTTAATTAGTGAAGGGAATCAGGGACAATAAACAAATAGCAGGCTCTTAAGTGAACTCAGTGTTTCAGAGTAAGTATTTGCACAGTGAATCCCTCCAATACTCCCATCAGGCCTAACCTTCTGCTGGTTGCGAATTTGCAGCCAGTTGCTGGAGTAGAAACTGTATTCACAATGAAGTCTTGCTATTCCTTGACTCAGCAAGATGACTGCAAAACGTACAGTAAGAAGGATATTAGAAAGGGAAGACTTTGCGTCCACCATCATGTCATCTTTTCCATGCATCCAAATGTTAGTTGTTCTCATTTCTTTGTAATTAACTCCAACTAAGCTAATAATCAAATCTGATATACTTTAGAATGTGGCAATCTGTAAACCTTCTTTTACACCATTGTGTATATTCTAATTCTGTTCATCCATACAAACATGGGATTGCTGCTAGGCTTGTCGCTACTTAGATGCCATGCATTTGGGAAAGAGTGGTAGCAAAAGGATGTTCAGCCTGTAGGGACAAACATTGGAGGAATTCCAAGTGACTTTGTGGTATTGATTGGGTGACCTTGTAGCAGCAGCTCTTTTCTGTTTGAGAAAGAAAATGTATGAGATGTTGAACAATTATGGAGGCTGGTCTGTCCAGACTATGATAGAAAAGGAATTCTACTGTCTCCTGAGACATAGCCAGACAGTAAACTTCAGATATGGCAGTTACTTTAATTAATTAAAGCATTTAATTACTCTCAAGATGCTTTAAAATGAAGGTTAATATCTGATTGAAAAAATTTGAATGTATTAGTTTATTAATCTAAATAATCTGAAATCTGATATAGACCTATACTCTATTTTGGGACTGTTTTACCTAGTTAATCCAATTCCTGTAAGTAATTGTGCATGATATATTTTGAAGTTTTGGAATTGCTAGATATCTGAGAATTGTTTTGTGATATACGTTTCGTGGAAATTAAACAGCATCTCTCTTGTATTGGTCCAGTCCCAGTTGTGGAATAATTGGGGGAGTCTTATGATTGCCACTTAGATTTCCTGGGTCTGCCAGCCTGCCTGCTTGGGGTGTTATATGTCTGTACTTCAGTTTGGCCAATTTAATACACTGCTGTCTGATTGACATATGCCAATGAAAAATAAAATAGGCATCGCCCTCATATTTGGAAAGGCCAACAAGCAGCATGCCAAGTAATATCTTGGGAGAAAGCATGTTGTAACTGAGGCAATTTACTATGACCCCCCTCCCCCCTTACTACCTCTTTGTGCAGAATGGCAGCATGGGCTTTCAAAAAGCCATCCTTTCTTCCAACTGGCACTGTAAAATTATTGTGTATAATTACCTTCCAGCTAAAATCCAGTTCTCCCGCCTGCGTTTTAGCTTCTTTTTTTTTTTTGCACAGTGGAGTTAACAATCACCTCTCTCACCAGGGAGCATTTCAAATGACAGCAGGTCTGTTTAAAAAAATAAAATGAAAAATTTATGACTACAAAACACTTGTCTATTCATCAAATAGAATGTACAGTGATAAAGGGAAGAATAAAGAGGCCTGGGGGAATATCTGATACCCAGCAAAGTGATTGGTGCATTTCAGCAAACAGAATTTGAACAAGTGTTTGACTTCCTTTTGTTAAGTCTTAGACAGTGCATATTCAGCCATAATCTTGTGACATCCCCATTCTTCTTGTATTCAGTAATAGGGATTAAAATCCAGAATTTAAGATTCAGTAATCCCCATTTTTGACATGCAATAATTGGGGGGACATTCAGGCTTATATTTTCTTAGTTTTTTCCTTGAAAGCATTTTGCTTCTCATCCAGGAAACTTCTTCAGTTCAAACTGAACTTGAACATGAAACGTTTTCCAAATTGAACAAGTTCAATTTCCAGTTCCAACAAAACTTGAAACATTTTCTAAGAAAAAAAAGAAAGTCCATTCACCTTTTGTAAAGCAATCCTTGAAAAAAAATGTCCAAATATTTATGATTTATCAGTATATTCAACAATGTAAGACTGTGGGTGATTCATAGGTAGATCTCGACTTCTAAAAGATTAGAAATTAGAAACTTGGGGCAAATTTAAACAAACAACAAAAACTTTAACATATTTTTTATTTTTGGACATGTTATCTTAAGACATAAAAGGAATATATTTACCTAAATGTTTTTAGAATTCTGAAGGTCAACTTAGCTTTCATAGATATTGATTTCCACAATTATTTTTTAATTATACTTTTAAAAAAGTCGTTAAGCTAACAATGACTTTCACCCTCATGAAGGTGAATCCGAAATAGTGAACAGAATAATATTCTACTGAAAAGGAATTAAAACTGTATCTCTACAAACTGTATTTTTTTACATGGCTACTGACACATATTTGTTCTATTACTGAAAACTGTGAAGTTATGAATGAATATTGATGATCATTAAAGATTCTTTTTCATGGTTGAATGTTGGAAAACTTTCTGTAACTGGTACAGAGGAGCAAATATAAAGCAAACAAAACTTATAGAATAACAAGCATTCCACCAGTACCTGTAAAATCTAGCTCCTGGACCTAGAGTCTGAATAATAATTATTTTTCAACCGAAGAACAGAGTAGTCTATCTATCTACCACATTTTTGCAACTTTTATTGCAAAGTTGGTCAAAACTACCAAAGATTTGACTAAAACAATAGCATACATCAGTTAATAGCAAAGGAAATTATGATAAAAGCGGCTAAAAACCACTCTCCCACTGGAAAGTTTACATTTAAAATCAAAATCAGATATTAAATGCCTAAAATAAGGAATGTTATTGCTTGATGCCCAGAAGATTTTTATCTCTGTAGTCACTTCCATATTTTCTTGGATGAAGATAACTGAGGAAGATCAGTGTCCTTCAGCAACCGCACATATGTGTGTGTGCAACTCATTTTAGAGGTTTATTATTTGAGCATCTATGTAGGAAGCTATCAAGTGAAGAGATTCATTGCATTGAGCTGTCCCAAAGGTGTTTTTTTTTAGGAGGCAACTGGACTTTCTTGTTTTTACTTTTGAAGATGTTTCACTTCCCATCCAAGAAGCTTCTTCAACTCTGATAGAATAATGGGAAATGGAAATATTTATATTCCTTGAAGACAGCTGGTATTCCATTATACCATTCCCCACCATCCTATCAGAGCAGAAGAAGCTTCTTGGTTGAGAAGTGAAATGTCTTCAAAAGAAAAAACAAGAAAGTCCACAGTTGCCTTTTGAAAAAAGCACCTTTGGGACAACCCTGACCTGGGTGATTAAGAATCTCTATAGATTCATTGCACTGAGTTGCATGTTAGGTAACATTCAAGCCTGCAGATTATGCTTACTGTATTAAGCTATTATAAAGAAATGACTGAATTCTGTACCTTACCACATCAAATTGCAAAGTACTAACATATATTTGAATATATGTAGAAAGCTAGCTATGCATGGTAAACCAGGAAGGCAGGGCAAAGTTTAATTAAATATAATAATCACATGCACTATAAAGTGATGAAGACTAGAGTCAGATTTTTCTAATTTTATGATTTTAAGATCTGTCGGGCATCCTATCCCAAACTCCTATGTAATATGAATATTGATTGTAAATTTTGTGAGTTTGTACAGTAATCCAAATATACCTGGAGATCATGTTGAAAAAGACTCACATAAAGAGTAGAAGGATCTGAAGTAGGAGAATAATTTTGATTGCATTTTGTCAGTATGAAAACAAACAGCTGGAATATTTCAGGAAATCTAATTTGGAAATATGAATAGCAAGGAGTTGCAGCATACATTTATTTTGATAAATGAGATTTCCTGTCTCAATTAATCTTCCTTTTATGGGTCCAAACTAAGTCGTTCTTCAAAGCCATCATGATTTTATATGAACAAATTACAATTCTTTATTGAATCATTTATATTGGTCATTTGTTTGCAATAAACCTCACTGTGTACCGAATGTCAATTGTTTTATGCATGTATACTTTACAAAATACCCTGAAGTCCAAGGCCAGTAATAGCCATTTTCTTTGCTTTCATAACACTTTTGAAAGGGAGGTAACTGTTTTAGCACATGACAAACTGAAAATGCCATACCCACAAGTCTTTTACCCCAGTCCAGTTGCTCAATCCATGGCATTCTACTGTTAAAATTGGATATATTCAGTGGATTAAATAATGCATTTCATTTATCTAATGTGGAATTTATTAACTTATCTCTATATTTCAAGGTGATAGGTAAAGAAAAGAGGTGATTTCTAATGATATGCAATCAGATTATTTTGTTTGAACTTTTATTATCTTTTACTTCTAATGTACTAGTCATTAAGATTTCTTATTGTGGCAACTTAAATGTTTGCCAGAAAATTCAGGTTCAAACTCTGCTAAAAATGAAGCTCTGTTTGGGGATTGGAGGAATACTAAATTTCCCCCACTAAAAAGAACTGTCTGGTCTCTTGAACAGATATTGTAGGTGTTTGAAAAAACAAAATTCTGAGCATCCCCCAGCATTAAGACAATGTTTGTCTTGCAACTGGCTGTTAAATTGCCTTGCTAAAGAGAATGAAATGTTGATATGGACCGGCGATGAGAGTCTGGGATTTTTTTTTCATTGGTGCTTTTTTGCCGTGTTCCTTTTTTCACATTAATAAATAGTTAAAAGGCAATTAGAATGTTAATTTCTGGGGCTAATGTGCTACAGTGGAAGCCATGTGGACTAATATGGTGAGCCCATCAGTTTGAATTAACAGTGTAGGGTATCCAGGGACTTCTCAGAGTAACTGGGAAAAAAAACCCCAATCAGTTTGTTATCAAGGTTGACACTGAAAATGATGCAATCATGGTCAAGTGTCCCTGAAGGACCATATTACTGAATGCTGTATATAAACGCTGTACTCAACCTTTTCTTTGATTCAATAAGAAGAAAAGTATATTAATAGCTAAAGTATATAAAGTACACATTTCATTCCAGGATCTTGTATTTTTAGTTTTTAAAAGCTACTTGGCTTTGTTTGTGTATATTACTTTCCAATTGAGATATAAGCAAGTTTAGTAAATATTGAAGAATGTGATGCTATTTTCTGATGCAACTTTTGAGATGTAATTTTGTTTTCACTCCTACCACTGTATAAACATTTGCATAAAGTACATAAAATGTTCCTATTCAATATCCCACACAGTCGACTATGTCATCGTCCTCAATATGCCATTTCATCCTCCAATCCATCGGTCAGTCAGTATTCCATGGCTATTAAGCATGCTTGGTTCTCACTAACCCCAGCCTTTCAATTTGTGGCTAGAGCATCTATATGAATAAAGGACATGCCCTAGTTATATCAAAAGTAATTCATCCCTATCACAACAATGACTTAGCTTCATGTGACACTGATATATGCAGAAATCACTTGGGGGGAACATTTACTTACCCATCTGGCACAACCCAACCCAGCTAATGACAATCAAACCCAATATAGAGTAACATTATAGTAAAAACTAAAAATTATAGTACGTTTGTGGGATTATATCCTGCTTAGTCTTCTAAAGTGGAAATTATTGGCTGATTCTCCAGGGACATCTTAACAGGTGGAGAATATAGTCTGCTGGCATGGTTAAGCCATGCAGGGTTTAAAGGTCAAAAACAGCACAAAGAGAATGTATGCTTAAATGTCTCACACAATAACCTCTAGCATTTGTATTATTTAAATATTGGATGGATTGAGTCTTTCAAGGAACTTTAGATAAGATTCTGCTTCCTTTTCAATTTGATATATTTTTCACAGGTTAGTTGTGGTTAGCTGCTGCAGTTATTCTTCTAACATGTAACAGAAAGCTTAAGAAATATTGATAGAAGTGGGCTATATAGAAACAGACTTGATAGAAATAAACACATCTAGCCAAACTAAATACATACAGCTGCTATTTCTTGTTTTTCCCCAGTTTCCTTAAAACAATATTCAGTAATTTGCATTGGATGATTATTTGAAAGGACTTAAATCTAATATGTAAAATGTTTTCATGTAAATACTGAATGAAAACCTTTCTGCCTACATATATTTGATGCAAGAGGGCAATATGTATATTGTTATATATATTGTTTTACCTTCATTTAATAGATAAAACAAGCTTTTGAACAAGATTCTGTACCCACACACACACACACACACATGTACACACACACACACACACACACACACACACACCCCGTATACAGTATATCAGACATTATAGCGAATTATCTCTTTAAAACTTGCCTGGAATCAAACACTGGAATTTGTACACCAAAAACATACATGCATGTTAAAAATGTTTAAAAAGAGGAAGATGAAGCAGAAATATGGAAGACTAAAGGAGTCCCATAGAAATTGAAATACAAATTTTCCCCCAAAGAAATAGTGATTTCTTCATTTTCATTAATATTATTGAAACACAGAATTTGGATGATGAAATGTTTGAGCATTTTCCCCAGTTTCTACAAGACTGAGTTACATTAATCTCTGATCACATCAGTATAAATATTCTATCTATAGAAGCTGTGGCAGTTCCCTTTTACTATTTTTTTTCCAACTCATCATAAATGCTTTCATTTCTGTTATCTTGAAGCTTCTGTTGGCATTGTCAGAGAAGGAAGCAATAGATTAGAGTGAAATTTCAATGTGATAGATCTGTATGTAATATGACTAGAATTCATATTGGTCCCTTTGCATCGACAGTAATACTTTCTAGCAATTTGTATATCCAATCTATTAGTATTAGGCATACCAAAATAATGTTACCATGATATTATGTCTTATATTGGTTTTATCACTGTAGCTTCACTAAAGAACACAATGTGAAGAATTTTTGTTCTGCATCTTTACATATCAGAGCTGACTGTAATGACAGCATCTTTTAAAGGAATGTATCTTTAAAACATATAAAGATACTCAGTAGCTTTTTTCTCACAACATGCTTAACTGGATGTGTGTGACAGCATGTTGTTGAACATCAGAGGTGGTATTCAGCAGGTTCTGACCAGTTCTGGAGAACCAGTAGCAGAAAATTTGAGCAGTTCAGAGAACCAGCAAATACCACCTCTGAATGGAGATTTTACAGTATTCTTCCCCTTCCAGGCCCACCAAGCCATGCCCATAGAACCGGTAGTAAAAAAAATTTGAATCTCACCACTGTTGAACATCATAACCAGTCATCACTGAGTTTAGAGGCACTGATTGATTATGTTTCCTCAAATCATTTTGAACTCCTTGTGATGATATTGCTAGATTTTCTCCATGATGATCTATCGGTAACCCTAATCTCTTTTTTCAGGTATCCTTGAAAAGTTAATGTAGATTACTTTTAGCCCAAAGTGTCCCATAGGTTTTTGAGGATAAACAAGCTTCTTTCAATCACTTCTTCAACACAGAGATGAAAACCATTTATAAGCCCGTACTGCTGATATAATAAATAAGTATTTGCCTAGTTATGAGGCAGCATTTAGGTCTTAGGTCATATTGGCTGTTCACAACAATATACCTACAGCTGAACATGTTCAATATGTGGATGGAAAATATGTCTGGTTTGTAGATTGATTGTAATTTTTAAAAGGATACTGAAAGAAGATAATGACAAAACAGTTCCATACAGATGTTAAGGATATAACACATACATAGGCATATAGTAAGAAGACCTATGCTCAACTTGAAGTAGACTTATTTTAGAAATTCCTTTGACAAGTGGTACTGTGCAAAAAGTGGCATAAATTTTGGAAACTACATTGTCTATCTTTCTGGGCATTGTTACTGGTGAAATGTCCATGGTACTGAACCATGATAAATATTGTAATGCAAAAAAGGAAAGATGAGTGAAAGATAAAATAAAATGTGTCCATATATGTCTTTTAAATTAGGCATTGTATCTTTCATTTATTTGATGAAATAAAGGAGAAAGGAAAAGAAAAGTTAGAGGGTGTTTCTCAGTCTATAAAGCTAAAAGTAAAGGTTTTCCTGTCAGTTGAGTCTGACTCTAGTGGGTGGTGCTCATATTATCTGAGGGAACCAGCCTTGTCCAAAAATATGACTATATACCAAGGCACACAGAATGCTATTACCTTTCCACTGAAGTGGTACCTAATTATCTGCTTGCATTTGAATGCTTTCAAACTGCTAGGTGGGCAGGAATGAGAGTTCACCTCACTACAAAGTGCTAGGGTCTTGAACTCAAACTGTCTGCTTTCAGATGACAAGCTCAGCATTTCCTAACCCATTGAGCCATCATGCCCTCTTCCTCAGGGTGTAGAAGGCCATTAAACTTGTAAACTTTCTAAGTATGCTAGCTTAATTACTGGTAAGTAAAAACTATATTGTATTTCTATCAAAACACTTGCATGTTGTTCATTTTGGCATATGAAAGCAGTTTCCTTCCTTCTTGTTTTATTTGTGGCTAAGCAAATGAACTATGAATCAGGAAACCCTTAATTTAAATCTCACCTTTGCCATGAATTGGCACAGAGTCAAATAGATGTTTGAGTTCAGTTTGCTTTGAATTATTCGATATAATCCAGGGGCTGAACTGAAGACAGAACAAATTTTCTATCAGACTCTGTAAATGTCATTGGGCTACAAGTTTTTTTGAAATTTTAGACTGCACATTGAGAAGTTATTTACAGTTGGGAGGGTGGGAGGAATAGGGGGGGGGGAGTGGTATTTCCTCAATAAGTGACATTTCTTTCACAGGTGATAACATTTTCCACCTTTATTTCACCATCAAATGCAGAAGGAAGTCACCATTCTAAATGTACTTTTAGGAAACAACTTAAAAATGAAAAAAATGTTACTAAATGTACAAAGACTTGGAACATACTTGAAGTGAGTTCCCGTTCTTTGATTACAATGCTAAAATATATGGGTATATTATATCTATCATCTATCTATCTATCTATCTATCTATCTATCTATCTATCTATCTATCTATCTATCTATCATCTATAGATCTATCTATCTATCTATCTATCTATCTATCTATCTATTTGTGTTTCTGAAGATAAAGAAGATAATATTGTTCCTTCCTTTTCATTATGTGTTAGATGAAGTTATAGTAGACTGAGTGGAGGATATTCTGGACTATACCAATATCAGACTCCTGATTCTGAATGTGTATGTGTGTGTGTTTCCAAGGCTATTCCACTTTAAAATTGATAATGTATATTAAACTACCTCATAGAATTGGTAATATGCAGTTAAATGTTTCTATTTTATGAGCTAGTTCATTAGCCTGGAGGGAAGTATTTTTTGAGAAGGAGAAGCATTCAAATTGTGGTTTTTCCCCAATACAAAATTGTATAAGTCAGATATTCATACAGCCTCTGTGTTTTGCATGCATCAGCCTAACTTGTATCCTCTGGCAGTGTGTTGGTACTGCAAGCCCAAGATTGTCAGCTAGCATAAGCATCCAGTAGATAAGAGTTTGAATGGTTGAAGACCCAATATTTCATCAGGTTCACAGTTCATATGTAAGAATGGAACCACAGATTTTCTGACATATAGAAATGATTTGTCACATTTACAAAGAGGCATCAATTTATTAAATTTAGGTATCCATTTTCCTTCTTCTGTTCAACCATATCTGATTCTCGGATTTCCTGGCCAAGTCTCTGCAGTTTTCTTGGCAAGGTTTTTCAGAAATGGGTTGCCATTGCCTCCTTCCTAGGCCTCACAGAACCCTTGACCATTACACCAAACTGGCTCTCAAAGTATCCATAACTGTACCAAAAAATATATACATTTGATGCACAGTAACAATAAACAGGAGTGATCATCATCTTGAAAAGTATTAAAATATCTTGTGTAACATTATATTAGGTACCAAAATAATTGTACCCTAATACAGTCATTCAATTATAGGCTCTCCCTGAGGTCTGGACAGCTCCCACCCTGATGGTATTAGAGACCATAAAAACCTGGCTCCCAGACCTTGGTGTAGGGAGGATGGAACCCCTTGCTAGATGTGTTTGATATGTTGCCTATGTCTTGGTATTCGTTGTCTGAATTTTCCACTTTGTTTATTATCTCCATTGTATTTTTCCAAACTATTGTGAGGCCTCCCAAATCACTTTGAACTTGGGAGGCACAGAAATAGAATAAAATAAATAATTGCTTTTACCTGTCTAAATGTCACTTGTTAATGCAGGTTTTTAAAAAACTACACCAACTCAGGCCTAAAATTATATGATCTCAGGTATAGTTTACTTTTTTTAACAGTCCTATAATGTGTTTGTGTGCGTGTGTGTGTATGATAGCATTTAATTAAATTGCATTTGTAGTTGCATCCTATAATCTCCACTTCTGCATAAATATAAAAATCCCTTGAGCAACCACATCACACTGAAAAAGGCTAATTATCCAGATTCTGTTGTGACCTAATGTGTTTTTCAAACCCTGCCCCTAAATTTGTTGTATAATAGTCATTTTCTGCTTCACTAGCTAGTCAGATAGGCAGGAAATGGTGTTGGCTGAAGGTCAAAGAACATCAAAAGCTGCCTCTTGCTGTCCCCTAGTGAGGGAGGTTTATTGCCTTCATCTTAATGTAATGGCTGAATTTGTAGGTCGAAAAATAATCCAGAAGGATTGGGCTGAAGAATCAAAACATCAAGAAATTTGGGCATTTAAATTATGCTGATATAAAATGTTAGAAAAGGATGAGAAAAAAATGCAATGATGAATATAACTGAAATAAGCCCTTCAGTAGGACTAAAGTGCTTTGAAAACACTCATTGAAGATCACAATAAGATTTATAATAATTTCCAAAATAAATGTTTTTGAAAGAATTATAAAACTGAAAGTCATTGGCCAAAATAGGACTTAAATGGGACTTAATTCCCACTGAAGATTTTTTCCACAGGGAATAATATTTTCTTGGGTGTGTAGCTTTAACATCATTGTTCCTGCATGAATTTTCTAGGATTTAATCATGCCAATTTTGAGAAAATTTTTATTATTTCTGAGGAAAATCTCCTTCTAGAATATTCAAAGCTATCAAAGGTAATTATGCATATGGGTTATATATTCAATGCCAGAGTCAACTTGACTCCCATTTCAAATACCTAGGGAACATAAGAATACGTTCTTGTGTTTCGTGCCTTACTGTGGGTTCCTCTAGATTCTAGTTGGCAACTTTGGAAAGATAGTATTTGAACATTGGTCTCATCCTACCAAGCCCTTATATTGTTTTATCAAACTTAAAGCAATGTTTAATCAATTTTTAATTAAATAAACTTTGAAGCATAAGAGCAGTTTGACTTTGGAATCAGTTACAAGAAAACTCATGGACCCCCTTTCCTTGGTTGCTAAACAATGGGTATGTCTGCAGCAGAGGGTCCAAGAAAGGCCAAATGGTAGGTGCAACTGTAGATCAAAAGCCTGCTCTTTCATATGTGCATGTATGTGTATGTTGCATAAGTCTCTCTGTCTCTCTGTCTCTCTGTCTCTCTCTCTCTCTCTGTATGTATATCAGTGGTGGTATTCAAATAAAATTGCCACCATTTCGGTGGGCGTGGCTTGGTGGGCGCGCTTTGCATGCATGCACACACTTTGAGTGCACGTGCATGCCAAGCATGCACTTTGTGCAGGCACAGAGGCATTCTACCTTGCCTCTTGCAAGCCTGCATGATGGTGGTTGCTGCAGCAGCTGCTGCGCGGCGCTATTCTGTGCCGTGCAAAGCAGTTGCGCTTTGAATTCTGGCCATAAAAGTGAGTATGGGAGCCCGGACGGGCGGGTGGGCCAACCACAGAGCAGCGAAGAGAACTGGTTTGGTCTCCACTGCTCATCGCCACTACCAGCTCTCCAGAACCGGGCAGAACCAGTCGAATACCACCACTGATGTATATGCATATGCATATGTATATGTATTATGCATACAAAGGAACATGTTTTCAGTTTTCAGTTGTGCTTACCACATGTGCACTCTTCATCCCCCCCTTTTTCCCATAGACAGCTGCTTTGCTAAACAGCCATCTGTCTGGGTGCTTTAATTTGGATTCCTGCACTAAGCAGGAGGTGTTGACCTAAACACTCCCTTGAAACCCTATAATTCTATGACTTCTGAGTTCAGAACCTTGATTTGCACTGCCATATTTATTTTCCAATCTTGTAGTTGTAAGATACAGAACTATTGCTGTGCAGCTGATGGGAAAAGGAATCACACAAAAGGATCGTTTGATGATGCCTCTTATCTCAGAGACAAAGCTGACAGTACTGGCTCCTTCTGGGAGTTTCCAAAACAGGATAAACAGAAATGATGGCCTGAGTTGCATGAACCAAAGAGATATGGTGAAGAAATAATTCCCATTGCTTTCATTCCCCCATGACTCCCAATCTACATTATCACAGTCCTTTTGCTTGTGTATATTTGGCAGTTAATCACAATGAAAAGCATATATAATATCAGCATAAAATGTGTCATTGAGATCTAGAGGGAGTATCACATGTCAATCATTTCTGGACAGAGAAGTTAGAGGGCAATAGTTGATGCTGTAAAGCTTTCTTCCTTAAAATATCATTTATATATTACTCCAAACACGTAAAGACAAGAAAAAGGCAATGTAGTTTCAAGATATGCAAACATTTTGCAGGATACTTGAAGAATTGGGAGAATTCGAACATATGAATAAAATATAATAAAAATACAGGCTTTGGTTGATTATTTGGAAAAAATGATTATCTAAACCTTTTGTTAATAGGTGAGAAATAATGAAACAGGGGAAAAATCATTTGTTTGTGGTATCAAGGAACATTTGAAACTATCACATAAATGTAATAGGGAATATACAATGGAAGAAACAATAAAGATTGCCTTCTTGACAGTGAATGATAGCTTTTGTTTATTAAAGTGTGCATTGTATCGTTCATCCTCTAATATCTCAAAATGTCACTTAGCTGAACTCTGATAATATGCAGACATTTATTAACATTTATGAATCAATTATATTAAAATGTTATTTTTCATTAATAAATCAGCTAAAATATGAAATTAGTTGTCAGCAAAAATTTGTCTGGAAAACTAACAGTGAAATTGCCAACCTGTCATTGATGAAATAAAATGCAATTGCAGATTATTATTTTTTAAATTTGGAAAATCATTTGCTTTTCAATTTCAGAAGGCAAATGGTGATGGCTTGAGATGAAGTCCAAGACATCTGGGAAAAACTGGGTTGCATTTACAGATTTATTGATTACCCCTCTTTCATTTTAAATAGAAAGAATTATGTACATGATTACATTTTTAGCAAGGCTTTTTTTTTAAAAAAAAACAAACTATACATTGATTCCATGCAGAAGCATGGAAACACTGAGGGACATTAATCAATGATGAACTTTGGAAAGTAGCTCTGGATACCAGTTCAAGCAAGTTATCACATCTATAAGCATATTCCTGTATAAATAGCAATGTTTCAACAGCACTGTGCAATTAGACAAAGAAGGAAATTGTCCAAAAATAACAAGATTATCCTCTTCTTCTCCCCCCACCTCTACTCCGGTGTGAGGTTACAGATTCAAATAAAAGAAAACAAGAAAATGTTGGTTCTTATGAAGTTCTGAAACAGACACAGGAGGAGCAAATATTTATTCTGCTGTTGACCTTCTTTGGCAAACAGTGCTATTAGGTGGTTTGCAGCTTCGCACTTTAGGGAGGTGAGAAATTATTTTTTTAAAAAAAGAAGGTGAGAAAGGGCTGAAGAGAGACAACAGATTGTGTTGAGAGACTATAATGAATTCTGCGAATAGCATTATCATAATTAATATGACTAAATAAAATTCATGGACTTTTAGAGTGACATCTGTCCAAACAAAAGCAACCTTTTCCCTTACTGGGATGCCAACATTTTTGTCAAGTCTATTGAGCCAATGAAATAATCAGCACCTGCCTTGAGATATACAATATGTGCAGGGTGGCTGCATGCACACTTAGCTTTTAGATTTTCATGTGTCAGTCTTGTCACTAGGTCAAGGTTCCACCATTAAATGGATTGGGAGGTCATCTCCAAAATAGATTACTGTAATGTGCTGTATATGGTGGTGCCCTTGAAGAGCATTCAGGAACTACTGCAGGTGCAAAGTGCACTGGCATAGGCAGTTATATGTGCTCTTCAATTGGCATACATTTATGTTTGCTCTCTAAGCTGTACTGGTTGCCAGTTTGCTTTCATGTTCAATTCAAAGTGCTAGTAATGACCTATGAAACCCTATATGGTATGGGGCCAGGTTATTTGAGGGACTGCTTCTCCCTAGTTACATCACTCCATCCCATCAAGATTGGCAAGAGAAGCATGTTACAGGTCCCATCTATCAATCTATGTCATCTGATGAGAACCATAAGGATAGCCTTCTTTGCTATGGCACTTGTCCTTAGGAACTTCAGTCTAATTCTGAGGTTAGACTGGTCTCAACTCAAATACATGCTTTGTCATTGTGCTTGGTGATCCAATGGTGGCATGGGGCCTATTAACTGGCTGTATTGTTAGTGATTATATTGACTGTATTTTCCTGAAAATCAAGTTTTAACTTTTTAAATTTGGTCTTTAATTATTTTCATTTTGTTGTTTATTTGTAACTATTATTGCTTGTTAATATGAGCTATCCAGAGTCACATATGGACAGTTACATTAAGTAAATAAGTTAGTAAAACACCAAACATCTGGTGAATATGGAATATATTAATCAATGTATGTAGTCCAGAGTGGGTCCATCTCTCTCCAAGTTGATAATTATTGTCATAGGCAATCATGTTTGTATAGGGGCATAATAAAGAGATGGGCTGGACAATCCAAACTGATGGACAGAAATGCAAAAATAGAGGTTTGTGTTACATCCAACCTGCCTGTATCCCTTCTGTGTTTACAGTCTGCTAGAGGACATGTCCTCAAATGAGAAGAAGTAGAGCCAGAAGCTTCAAATAGTAGCAGTCCAAGTTCCCAGGACCCCTACTCTCACCTACTCATGAGTTTCTCAAAATTCAGTCCCTTTGTCCTGGGTCAAGGTGCTTAATGAAGATTATGAAGCAAAGGGCTGAAGTTGCTAATCGGAGTAGTTATTAAAAGGCATGGAAGTGCTAATCAGAAAGTGGATTCTGCAGCTCCCCTGTAATCTGTTTCAGATGCGTCCTGGATGAAATTCAGTTGAGCTTATTTATTGCCCTACCTCTGAAAATGATGAGAACAATTCTTCAAAACTCAGTTCTGATTTGCATGTACACTGCTTTGTGGCCTAGATCTTGCCTCATCTTTTCTCTTGCTTCTCATCTGGATTCGTAGGCACATTTGTTTGTTTTATCACAGCATACTCTATCCTCAAGGTATTGTAGAGAAATTTTTCCAAAGGCTGTTTATTTTCTATGCACCATGAAACAATCTAAGCTTGCTTATCTCTGACTGTGCATGATTTATAGCTGTCTGATTTAATGTTGTAGCAAGCAGCTGAGCTGGCACAGAAAACTATGGCCCCTAAATTTCAGTAAAGACATAGGAAAATAGGGCTTTTGAATTTGATGATATTTTTGGGACTAACAAAGATCTTAAATCTTTCAAATGCTCAAGACACCAATTTAACCCCAGGGTCTTCTTAAAATAGGCATGTTCTTTCTCATTTTTCACATGTACCCCTCAATGTGTGCAAAGTGCAGTCTGTCCCTCACACTCTCAAAAGCTATTTACCCTAAGATACATTAATTCCCTCAATGGGACAATGCAATCCTAGTTAAGGGATGTTCTGAGCTCAGAATCAAATATCATAAACACTAGAACACTTTCCACATATAAATTCAATCCCCTTAAAAGCTTAGGAAGAAACAGAAAATGCAAGAGAGCAGGTCAGGGATGATTTGAGAGTTGACATTAACATCATTTTGCCCATTTTGCATTATTGTCATTATCACTGCAGTTTTCATGCCAATGTTAAATGTATCTTCAAGAGACTGGAAATTTGCCTACATAGCTGTGATAAACATGCTTATATTCAGTAGTGGGGTGTGTTTTAATTAATTCATATTGCAACCCTGAGCCATTCTTTCTCTTTCAGCTCCAGGAAGAAAACTAACCACTTCCAAAAACTTTGCCAAACAAGCTTCAGGGGCTTGCTTAGCTAGTTGCTGGAAGTAAAAACTGACCCCATTAAAAAATGGGGTGACTACAGTGAAGGCTCAACCTTGAATTGCCATGAAACAAATTTGTATAGACAAACCTTCTTACCTAAATTCGATATGATTGGCATGCAAAATATCCTAGCCTCAATCCATAGTATCTCCTATTAAAGGATCAATTTTCTGTTGTAAGATCTTGGGAAGTTGCTATGGGACAGAATTGACAATACTCAATGGAATAGGTATCAGTTATCTTAGCTTTATCATCTGGAGGAAAATGACCAGAAAAGTGAATGTTAAGACTAATTATGAATTTAAACATGGATTTCCAGTCTATATTATAATTTTATTTGTCTAAGGCCATAGGACTTTGAGTTCTTCAAGGTAAACTAGATCAGAAAACAGATAATAAAGGTTTACAGGAGCTCTATTGTTGTAGGGTATACATAATATAATTTGGAAGCCTATCAGAAGGCTTCTGCTCCACAAGAATCCATATTTCCAGGACTATGTCATCTTAGTTGCTTGCTAATAGACCTGGCCCACAGGCATTCATCTGGTCTGGGTTAGGGTTATCCTTATTCTACAAAGATAATTTGCCTGATAAGATCATAATGATTGTTGGCTCCAGAAGCTCAGGTTTAGGACCAGATCATCCAAAAAATTCATGAGTTTTATCACTGTCCTGACACATTGCTTTTCTCACTATATTCTTGTATGGTTGAGCCTTGGGCATCTCTGCAAGACAAGATTATAATAATAATTTCATGTAACCAACTTGGACAAATCAAGCTTAAATGTGTATAGATCAGCTGTGCATATGTACTATAAACCGAGTCAGCATCGTGATTTTCCTAAGTACCAAGTGAGTTTTGATGGAAGTAATTTTGAGTAATTTTGATGGAATCAAGTGGAATTGGATACTAACTGAGCAACGCTTCTTGGAATTTTATGTAAGGCTCCCTGAATTGCTGCAATATACTATGTAAGTCACCTTTAATTACTTTCTTTTCATGGGAGAAAATCAGAATATGAATGTGACAAACAAATGCAGCTTTCAACCCCAGTGACCTCAAATGTAGCAATCTCTATCATCTCAAAGAACAAACATAACAAGTATGTTTTGTAGAAAGATTCCTTTCTCTTTTTCCATCCACTATTTTACTCTCTCAAATTAACTTTCTCCAAGATGCTATAATTTTAATGAGTTCGTCATAAGAGCTGAGACATTGTCACTGTGCAGTGATTCCAAATATACCGATATACAGATGGCTTCAGAGATAACTTTGGATCAGTGATTTGTATTTACTAATGGGAAAATGTTCACATAAAAGATTGTCTCCTGTCAACAGATTGCAATTTGAATTTGGGAATAGGAATGTGTTTGTGTGTAGGCATGGACATGAATATCCAGCTGATAGCTTTAACAACAATCAAACAGGAAAAATGTAAGTATGCAACCAACAAAATTTAACTCTCCTGGCATCTATTTGATGGGAATATCCATATGTGAAGTTTACAATATCTTTTTCATGGCTTTTCCAAGATCATGAGATGCCAACATTACCGGGCAAATGATCATCTAGGCATCCATCCAGCAGATGATCATCTTCATAATGATGCCATTCATGGCTAATTTTCCAGAATTGAAAATGAATTGTAGCTGCTGCGGCTTCCATCTTTGCCGCATAGCAACGAGTGCAGAAAGTCAATTAATTACCATCTTTGGTGGAATTCAGAGGCCTTTTCATCTTCAGCTCAGTCGAGTGTGTAATGGAAAAAGGGAGAGAAACAGACTGCATTTGGCCAGTAGGGAATTGAATGACAAAGTGAAAGATGAGCACTGGGGGGAGAAAAAACAAGAGGGTACACAATAGAAGGTGAGTGGACAGAAAATCTGATTGCATGAGTTCATTTTGTGCACTAGCTGAGTGGGAAGAAAGAGCCACTGATCACAAAATTACATTAAATAGAATACTATCATAATAAGCTTTGTTCTCTTTTAGTCTTACTATGGAATTTCAGGACATTCACTCTACAAGTTCTTTATAATGTGGCTCCAATGCAGACACATCCTGTTCCTAAACATCTCAAAAGCTTACCTACTTAGCTTGAAGGGACTTCTTCTGGCCCTTAACAAATCCAGCCCTTTGAAGACCTACTTTCACCTATAATCCCATGTTGTATTTCCATACTAACATACTTTTTCTTTTCTTTTTCTACCATTCTGTTACTCATTAAGTCCTACCATGAATTACTTTTACAGCATGCATTTATTTTTGTCTTAGTAAAAATTTAAACAAGTCAATATATTAGTTTGGGATGGAGGTCTCAATATTTCAGTTACATTAGCATAGTAAAGAGCATTTATGTTTAAATATAAGCTATCCCTTTGTTTTATGTCAAATTGACAAAAATGCATATGAAAATATTACTTGGGGTTTTAAAAAATTAAAATACATGTCTTTTCAAGTATTTTTAAAAGGAAGGAAGAAATGTGTTATATCATTTGCTTAAGGTCACAGTACTTATATAAGATGTTGACTCTTTAGTAACTCATTGATTCTTAAATCAATATCTGAAGCAAACAATTAGTTCATCTGTAAGTAACATTTGAATTGGACAATAGGAATTTAACCTTGAACGAAATATTTGTCCCTATTCAAAAACAATACTGGGTATATCTCTTATGTCTTTGCTAATAGTATGATTACATGTCTCCAATAACTGAGTTTGCTTCAATATAGGATTAGAACCGAGGGATGAAGAAAAGAATCCAAAAGGGAAAAATATTGACATTTAATTTGCAAAAGGTTATAATGCAACATATGAAAGTGCATATTTCCGAAAGTATTAGAAATATATTGTTGGCAATAAAGAATGTAACAGTGAAGAAGTTACATCAAACTCTTTGCACATTTTTTTTACAAATAAGTCCATGCTAATTTTATGAACTGGATGTTCCCATCTCAGCAAAAGTTTATTTATAAAACTGCTTGTAAAACTTGATAGATTCTTTATATGTTCATTATATGTAGTGCATCAGTTTTTAACCTCAGTCCAATATTTATTCAGAATATGCTTTATAGGGAAACCTAGGTGTATGTATATTGAATTTAAGTAAGACTACTATTACATGTTAACCATGGTTTTAGATATAAATAAGCCATGTGCAAAAGTAAGTTTAGTGTAGTTGAGGCAAAAAAATAAATAAATCTGGACAAACATTGTCAATGCATTAGGCTAGTCTGATCAAGAAAATTGTTAATAACCTAATATAACTAAAGAACTTACAAAAACAAAAACTTGAACATTTCACTGAGGAGTAAAAAAATATTCTATCAACCTACAGTGCCTCCAGAAAACCAAAGTCCTGTAAATAGCAGAAGATGAAATTATGGTTTAATTCAATATCACCGCATTCTATAGGTCATTAGATCCAGAACTACCAAAGAATCCATGGGAGCAGTACTATATAATATGCTTTACTCATCCAAATATACTAAGATTGAAATATTTGGAATCATGACCTCATAAACCTCTGCCTCACTCTTTATTTTTCAGCTTAATGGACAAATATGTCAACAAATCAGAGAACCATCTATGGGATCACCAGTCTTGGATCTCATAGAAGAGACTGTAATGCAGCATCTAGAAACTAAATACTCTTAGGCATAAAGTACAACCAAAAGTATGGCTCAGATATATAGAGGACACTTTCATATAACAGAAAAGGAACAATTGGAGAAGACACATGAAACAAGCAACATCATCAAAGGAATGACATTTACAAGGGAAGAAAATAACAAATCACTATCTGCCCCAGATATCCAGACAAGGAAACAATAGCAAATTAGAAATGCAATTCTATCGAAAAACTACCCACAGTAACCAAGTGCTCCAATAGCAAAGTAACAATCCAACCTCCCACAAGAAGAGCTTTGTAAAAACATTACTCAGACAAGATAAACACACTAATTAACAGAAGGGTGGCATTTAGATTATGAGACGTTATAATGCCACTTTATTTTGCACTAGTGAGGCCATACTTGGAATACTGTGCCCAGTTCTGGTCACCACTATGCAAAAGAGATGCTGAAACCCTAGAAAATGTGCAGTGAAGAACAACAAAGGATCTGGAGTTTTAATCATATAATCAACGGTTGCAGAAGCTAGATATGTCCAGCCTATTGAAGAGAAGGATTAGGGGTAACATGATGGCTGTCTTCCAGTACTTGAAGGGCTGACAGAGAAGAGGGGATTGACTTATTCCCCAAAGCACCAGAGGGCAGAATAAGAAGTAATGGGTGGAAACATGTTAAAGAGAAATCCAAACTGGAACTAAGGAGAAATTTCCTGACAAAGAGAACAATTAATCAATGGAATAGCTTGCCTCTCAGAGTTGTGGGTGCTCCATCCTGGTCAAATGGTTGTCCAGTCTATTCTTTAAAACAGACTGGACAACCATTCGACCATGATGGTATAACTCCTGCCTTGAGCAGAGGGTTGGACTAGAATGATTCTATGTTCTATAATGTTCAAGAAGCAGGACTAGCCATTTTTTAGCTATTCTTTTTGTATTGAATCTCAAAGTAGTGGTAGGCTAGTTAGCTATTAAATGGCATGGTGAGTTAAAAATAGCTGGTTGTAACCAAGGGTGGGATAATGTTCATAGATCAGAGCCATCCATTAAACTTTGTAGGTCTCAGAAAGATGAAAAACACTTCCCATGAAGTGTCTGCCATGTCTATAGTAATGTTGGAGGAAAGGAATTCATTAGGGCATGACTTAAGATCAAGAAGTTGGAAGGATCTGTGATGGACCACATCATTTGACACCCAGCAGCTTAGGCAAAAAGACGAAAAAGTTGAAAATGACTCTGAACTTTGATACTATCTGAAAAAAGAGCAAGATGAGATTTACCCATATTTAATTACTGATTAATGACTGCAATATTATCCTCACTTGCAGATCTCAATTCCAATGTGGCCAATAATGATGTTTATCCAACCTAACATGCTTTGTGTCCCTGGGTTGCACTAAGCTTGTGTAGATGGACATTAGAAACCACTTTTCCATTGACTGTATAATATACTGAAAAACAGTCAGATTATACAATGTATGATTTGGTATCAAAGTACTTATAATAGATGTGGAAAATATTGTGAGGTGACTCTGGGAGACACTCCCTGTGGGCTGGTAACATATGGTTTTCAGAGTTCTGAGCATTTGCCTTTTGACCTAGTCATTGCAGCTACATAGAAAACCCATCACTTTTCAAATTGCTTCTCTGCACACAAAAATGTTTAGCCTGAAGGAACAATACAGTGGTGCATTATTTTTGGTAGGGTATTATTGATGCTTTATACATAATATTCTGTAGCTGTTGCTTAGTAAACTTTGACAATCAGAATGTCTTTCCCATCTCTATACAGTACATTTATACTTGGTTTTTTTACATTTATTTTCTGCTATTTTGTATAACAATATTTAAAGCAACTTATTTTAAGGTTATGTATTAGTCAACCAGTGATGTCAAAATAAGAGTTTGTGGTTATAAAAGAAATACTGTTCAACAAAATATGAGCATACTGAAAGCTTTTAAAGTTTTTGGCAACTTTGGAGAAAATATAATTTCATAGGAGCAAATTCATTTGTACTCTAAATGCTAACTCTCAGCAGCTTACATTATAATTGAAATTTATAAAAATGAATTATACTTTTCCTAAAGACATTTTTAAAATTATTCATCGGGTTTATGGACCTTTTGTTCATTGATTTAACAACCTCAAGGTAGGCGATTAGCTTGCTGTATAGGAAAGAAAAATAGTAAATGTAAATAATAAAGTTAATAATTTAAATAATATATGTGGAATTGATATGGAAAAGCAGAATCTACCACTGCAGTGCCAAGGGAATGGACCTTCTGTCTCCAAAAGGCAATGAAGATTAAGAATAGCTTTCAGATTAGAAAAAGTGTTGCTGAATGATAGCACCCAACAAACTTGTATAACCTGACAATGGGTGAGGGATAATGGAAGCTATAGTTCTTCAATAATTGAGAGAACATAGGTACCCAATACCACCCATGAAGTATTATAAGTATTTATCCTGGTTGATCTTAGCCAAGAGACCTACATTTTATGGAGACTTCCTACAGAATTGCTCATTTAGATAGTAAAAGTAAAGGTTTCCCCTGTCTCGTAGTGTCTGACTCTAAGAATGGTGCTCATCTCCATTTCTTAGCCAAGTGAGCCAACATTGTCCAAAGCTGTCTTTCCATGGTCCTATGGCCAACATGATTATATGCCAAGGTGCACAGAATGCTGTTACTTCTCCACCAAAGTTGTACCTATTTATCTACTTGTATTTGCATGTTCTCAAACTGCTAGGGGGACAGGAGTTGGGGCTAAGTAATGGGAGCTCAGCACTCAGGTCTCAAAACTGGGCTATCAGCTTTCCAGCTGACAAACTCAGCCACTTTAACCACTGAGCTGTCACACCCTGTCCATTTAGATAGCATGGCTGAATAAAATAATATACATTAATATGTTATTACATAGATGTATGTTTTTCTTTTCTTCTTCTCTGGACTGAATTTTCTTGTGGGATATGGATAGAGTACTTCAAAAGCAATGGGCAGAATGAGTTCCAGGGTCTTTTCAGGTTATTGTAACAAAAGTCAAGATGGCATCTGTAAGGGTGTGCCTATATTAAATGTGCATCATATTTATTTTATTTTAAAGCCTTACATGGCCATACATCTTAAGAGACACAACTCTGGATGATTCATAACAATGAAATAGAGTCAAATAAACAAAACATAATATAGAATATAAAACAGTGCAAACTAAAAGCAAAAAGTAAAACCTATTTTTATGTGCATTGCATCATCACTGCAACTTTCTCCTCCCTCCCCCACTCAATGGACACTCCTGGCCAATCCAAATGACTGCTAGATTTATATCTCAGATACCTGCCCTCTGGAATAGTTTCCCCACACATATTTTATTTATTTTATTCATTTATTACATTTATATGGTCTCAATCTCCCAGTTTGAGGCAACTCTAGGTGGCCTACAATGTTACTGTATGTGTGTCTACACATACAGTAGATAATAAAAATTATAAATATAAAAACAGATTAAAATGATAGAAGGTTAAGAGAAATCTACAAAATCATGGGGTAGAAGTTAGCAGTGGTGATTGTTCATTGTTGCTGCACTGAACTTTAGTGTGACTCCTTCAGGGCCCCATACCAGTTGGCAAGGCCAGGTTTTAAGGCTTGTCCTGAAAATCAGAAGAGATTCATAGGACACCAATCCTCACAGTGTTCCAAAAGTTTTCAAATTCCTGCTTGTTCTTCTACTCCTTGGAGGCAGAGTGAGTGTGAGCCCCTGTATGCTCCTTTTTTTTTTTTTTTTGCTTGAGGTATATGTTTTTCCCCCCTTCAGGAAGTACACATCCTGTTTTTCTTTTTAAATTGTGAGCCACTCAGAATCATTTGCAGCTGAGTGGCTTCTAAATTCTAGTTGTGCATTTGTGTGTACCGTGGAAGTGATGTATATAATTGAACTGTTATTAGAAAGAAGAAAATAACAGTATCATTGATTCCTTCCCATTCATGTAATGTTGAATTAAAAAATAAGCTCTCATATTCCCTTACCATAAACAAGTACATTTTGCCTGAAAATGCATAAAAGGAAACAATGACATTTGCCAGGACTAATGACATCAAACATTTTCTTGATTCATAATCTTCCTTGCTACCATCCCCCAGTCCATCCTGTGCCAAGGAGGTTCAAGCCTTCTGCGGTTTTATTTTGTAGAGTTATTAATTCCCGATCTGCAGAGCCCAGTCTGCTTCGAGGAGATAAGGGCAAAGCCATTAACCCCTTGGAGGTCTTGGTAAGACAGTTTATCACTCTGTCCTTTGAAATATGATTGGCTTGCTGGGAGGATTTGGGTGGGATTTATATTTTAAACTAAAAAACAATGGGTCATGTGATTTTTCTTTTCCTTCAAGAATAAAGACATAGAGTTCATTTATGAAATATAACTAACCATTAAGTGCTGCATAATAGAACAGGAAAAGTTGGCATCTTCTTTTTTATTCCCTCCACTCCCTAAATGCCGCTAGATATTTAAGTCTCCCAAGGGTGCTTGGTTCCGTACATCAAGGCACCAAGCATTAGGGAATCCAAAGGGTTTGCAAATGGATTTTTGTTTGCCTCACACTAGTTCCATTCTGAAATTGTTTTCTTATCAGAGAGAAAACTCAAGAGACCTAATAACCTTTGAGCAATATTGGCATGCAACATTGTCAGAATAATTATTGGTTAGCAGGAGAATGAGTGATGTGGCCTGCTTATTTACTCTACCCTTTTCTAAAAAGCTCATCTGTTCTCCAACTTGCTAAGGAGATGATAATGGCAAACCAAGCAACTGCTAGCAAACAAAATACTTTTCTTTCCTTCCTTCCTTCCTTCCTTCCTTCCTTCCTTCCTTCCTTCCTTCCTTCCTTCCTTCCTCCCTCCCTCCCTCCCTCCCTCCCTCCCTCCCTCTGATTACACTCTCCATGGTGGAAATAATAACATATGAGTTATGTTCGCAATAGAAATGTAGCAAAGTTTGGAAACACAATGTGAAAGGTACAAACACTTTTGATTTAAAATACACTTCAATCGATATCTATAACGGTAGGTGTTTGTATTCTGCCTTTCAAGGAAGTCATCTACACAACCACCCCGACTTCTCCCTTTCATCTCGTTGTACCTAAATCCCACATCAGCGAAGCCATTTCACTCATCCGAGGAAGTGGGCTGCAGCTCGTGGAAAGGTGAACTTCAAAAGGGGCGACCAGACTCTTCCCCATAACCCTCACCCCGTAAAGGTGAGACAGCTTAGAATCCTCTGGATTTATTCGACTCCAAGTTCCATAATGGCCTAACCTTGGTGATGGAAGCTGCCATGCAGCCATCTGGGAGATGCCAAATCGTGAAAGGCAGCTCTTATAGTTCCAGCCGCGTTTCTCTCCACCCTTTTTGCCCCCCCCCCGCCCGGTTTCTCAGACTCTACTCCCTCTTCCGCGGCTCAGGGGTCCCCTCGCCGAGCCCTCCCCTTCGTCTCCTCCTCCTCCCCGCCTCCTCCGACCCCTGGAAAGGCTTCTAGCTTACCCGAGAGTTCAGTGCCCCTGGGTGGTGGGATGTCTTCCGAGTGAATCGCCCGAAGCTGCGGCGGAAGAGATTGCCAGGCTGTTGTTGGAAAGGGGGCTGGGCGACTCATGCACCCGGCGGGAGAGGGTGGGCCGTGTGTGTGTGGGGGGAGGATGCGCGGGATGCTGAGCTTCCTCTTTCGCAACCTAGCTGGTGGCGAAGGAGCGCAGTTGGCGCAATCTAAGCAGGGCAGGAGGCAGCTTCAGTGTTTAGGTGGGAAGGAAGGAAGATTCGCTTTTTGCTCCGACGGGCTGCTATCTTTTCCTCGGAAACCGTGGCAATCGCCCTCGGTTCTACCCCCGACAATACACCAGCTCAACCGCGTGCAATAACTTGCTCTGCTTTGCGAGGGAACTTGCAGCATCTCTCTTTGCGGAGTTGCCAGCGGCGAGAGAGGAGAAAGGCTTCTAGCGTTCGGCGGTGAGTTACGCAGCCCCTGACTACAGCTGCCTCTCCTTGAAGGGGGATCCCGACCAGGTACCCCGAGAAGAAAGTCCGAAGAATTAAAAAAAAAAAAAGTTACTCCCCTGTAGCTGCTTGTAGGCTTCCCTACAGAAGCCAAGAGGGAGGAGTTCGATCCATCGCTACAAATCGCTGCTACTTTTGCCTTTTGTTTCCGCAGGGCTCCAAACGCAGGCTCGCCTCTTCCTGGGCGAAGCTGGAGTCAAAGGGAACGGGCTGGAACTCCTTTCCTAACCTGGTGCCCCTCCCATTTCCTCCCTTCCCCGGGTAGTTAAGTCTAAAAAAGGCTGAAGTTTCCGAGAGTTCAACGTCTGGTGACTTTTGATGGACCTTTCGCGGATCTTTCTTGGCCGTCAGTAGGACGGGATTCGCCTCCGTGTTCTTCTGGTCTGGTTTTCTCCGACTTCCTTACATTCCTGGGATTATTTCTTGGTCTTGTATAGATTTTAATCCGATCACACTCGGTTTAGTTTTTCGTGTCCCCCCCCCGCCCAATCCAGGGTGGAGTTCCTGAATTCGCAGTCAGCCTCGCCAACCTTCTGACTGCGAATTATGAGAAGTTTGCTGTCCAACAAACCGGGGAAGCGGCTGATGGGGGAACAATCCGGTTTAAAAAACTGGCACCCTTGGCTTTCCTCAGGTCCAGCTTTCCGTCGCCTAAGGCAGGGGTCGCCACCAGCTAGGTTGCAAAAGAGGAAGCTCAGCATCCCGCGCATCCCCCCACACAAGGCAGGTCTTCCGTCGCCTAAGGCAGGGGTCTCTTTCAGCCTGGAGGACTTCAACTCCCAGAACTCTGGGGAATTCTGGAAATTGAATTCCACCAGGCTGAAAGTTGCCAAGGTTGGAGACCCCTTGCTAGGGCACCTCTGAAAAAGCAGCGCCCGCGAACCTTGTGACCTTCTGGTTGGGTTTATCTGTTCAGTCCGTGACGGTTGAGGGTTTTTGGTGGAATTTTATTTCATGTCCTTATCGGTCTACGGAGTGTTTTACCGGTGCAAGGAACAAAGCAAAACAGTATAATTTGCGTCAAAGAGCGCCTTCGGCAATTAAAAAACAACGGGGCTGGTTCCCTGGCGACTCTGGAGACGCCGGCGAAGTAGTTCATTCTTGGCCAAGGCGGCGAAGTATTTTGCCGTTGGCTATTTTCGGAAATAGACTTTCTCAATCCACTTGCAAGGAGCCTTGCTATATTTAATGATAATATTCTATCCAAAGCTCCCCACAAAGGAAATGAGGAGTTTAACCCCTTCTAATCCCAAAGGTGCTTTTTCAGGAGGCAACACCTGGACTTTTTTTTTCCTTTTTTTTCTTTTTCTTTGAAGACATTTTATTTGTAAGGAATATTAATCCTTCCATTCCCCACCATCCAGTCAGAGCTGAAGAAACTTCTTGGATGAGAAGCGAAACGTCTTCAAAGGAAAAAAACAAAACAAGAAAGTCCAGTGGCCTCCTGAAAAAAAAAAGCACCTTTGGGACAACCAGGACCTGGATCACTGAGAATCTCTACAGAACTTTTAACTATGCGGTTCGGGATGAATCCCCTTCTAATCGATTTCTTTCTTTCTTTTTTTTAAACTTTTAAATGCACCTCAGGCCGTTGGGAAGAGGAGAGAAAGATGTCTTTGCCGGATAAATTAATCTGAATCAAGTTTAGGTGGGAGTTGTACGGGTGCTATTTACATTTACAACCGAAACGCGTAGGGAAAGTCAATTATTTCAATTGGAAGCCAAATTGGTCCCACTCTCCAAATAGCGTCTGAAAGCTTGCCCTCCCTCCCCTCGCTGTCTTTTTCAAGGACGAAATTGAGTCAAAGCAGAGAAAAAGATTGATAATGCCTGTGAATTAATGAGGGCACTTAATGGCCGCATTTATACATTAGGCTTAACCTGGCTGGTGCATTAACTGGTCTTCAGGGTTTGCACAATATATTGAACTAAAAATCCTACCTAACCAAAAAAAAAAAAAAAAAAGCTAACGCGGGTAAAAACTAACCGGTTGTGCGAAAGCCCCTGCTAAATTTGAAACTGACCATATCCGGTGCGTTATACAAACACAAATGCCCGTATTGACTGCATCGCGATAAACGTTTGGAAGACGACCAAAATAGGTCAAATGACCGCTTGGGTCATTTTTAGGATGAAAAGTTTCTGAAACTTTTAAGCCAGCGGTCGGGTCCCGAGCCTTTCCTTTACTGTCAAGTAAAATAACCATTTTAGAGGGAAAACCTCGCGCCATTTCAGTTTAGCCATATGGACTCGCTAGGGCAAAGAATAGAAAGCCCTTTTCCTCAACAGCGCTTCTGCTTCTAGCGCGGACAGCTCGAGAAAATTTCGGAGTCAAATAACCCAACTACTGAAATAAGAATTTTGAGGGGAAATGACCAACCTAAGAGAAGAGAAGGGAGTGGAATAAGATGGCTGCGGGCTGCTCGTTTGTTTCTGAACTAGAAAGGCTGTCTCAGCAAAGAAAGGAACATGGGAGGGATAAACGCCAGAGAGGGGATCGAATTGGGAGCACCGACGTCATCTAACAAAGAATACCTAATGAAGACAATGGGGCTTCCCCATTTAGAATTCGGGGGGATTTAGGGCGGGGGAGAAACTGCCTTTGACCTTTCCTGGTCATACCAATTGTCTGGGAGCTAGAAGTAGGATGCTATTTATTCTGAACCGTTCTTTCATATCATTTTGCAAAACACAACAGATTTTAAGTACACAGTATAATAAGTAATACATGTTTCCTCAGTTGGGGTTACAATCATATGTAAAACCTGTGATGAACATGTCTACTGCGTTTTGGTTTTAACAGGAAATATACCTAATTTTACTTTCTTTGGTGTGGGAGGACAGAAGGGAAGAAAGAGAAGAAGGCTATTCTTTTTTTGGTTAGTTTTTTTTTTAAAAAAACAATCTAAGAACGGGCTATCCAGTTCTATATGCCCATCTAAATTAAAATTTGTCTGAGAAAGGCAATGTTCTTCCTTACAATTGTTCAGTTGTGTATTTCTTTAAAAAATATTTAAAATTTAAAAGTAGGACTGCTGACAATTAAAACCA
Organism: Notechis scutatus; assembly: GCF_049901735.1. Lineage (NCBI taxonomy): Eukaryota > Metazoa > Chordata > Lepidosauria > Squamata > Elapidae > Notechis > Notechis scutatus. Next base: position 29,257,541 of record NC_142011.1, read on the forward strand.
CTTAAATTAATACTTATAAATGGAGCTTCCTAATGAAACGGATGCCAGGATGCACTTTGGTTTTGTTTTAGAAATGTGACCAATGTTAAGAATATTTTTCCTTAGGTTCGGTGCAACGGAGGTGCGTGCATGCGTGAGGATGCGGCACTGTCATTTCACAATGAGAATTAAAATTTGGATGCAGTTTGACTGTTCCTTTGGTTCACATGCCTGCTGGCCATTTCTAAATATGGAGCGGAAGGGGGGGGGACCCGCCTGCGCTTTTCTTCCCCGACCTATTTGTGCAACGATATGTGATAATTCCTTCTTCAAAGCAAAGCTGGAGGTAGTTTTGGCTAAACTGCGGCTGCATCTCTTTTCCCTTTCGCTCTTTTCTAATTAAAGGGATGCCGAGGCGGCTATTTTTAAAATGGAAACATTACCTTACATTACTTGTAAATTCCAGCCGAGTGTAACTGCGGCTGTATAAATCTTTATGTAACTCCAACAAGTACCTTTAGAAAACAAAGATTTATTTTTATTCTACTTTTATTACTTTATAAATAACTCAAGACAGCGAACATATATAATAGTCCTTTCTCTTCCTCTTTTCCCCACAACAACCCTGTGAGGTGGGTTGGAGGGAGAGGGAAGAGAGAGGGAGAGAGAGAGAGACAACTAAAATCACCCAGCTGGCTCATATGGTTAATGCAGAAATAGAACGGGCTGTCCAGCCTGGTGTAACCTTTGAATCTTTCTCAAAACCAGGAACCTGTTTCTGAATAATAGCGACTATTTTGAATCTTACTACTTAAAAACTCAGCCAAGATGACGCAGACAATGACATAATTTTTTATGATTCCTTTCAGGCATATATATTTACTCAAAAAGTATTTAATAAAGTGAAACATTTTATTAGTTTATATGGCATTTTATACCAGCTTACTTCAAAAGATTCAGAGACGTTGATTAATGCATAAGTCGAATAAATCCCTTGAGTTCTCAGGACCAGCACACAACTATTTATCAATAGAATAAAGGGGGGGGGGGGAATCAACGATAGAGCGGGGAAGAACGAAAACTCCGTCATCTCTAGTCCATCTTCCACTCTTGCACATTGCAACTTTTATTCGTAATAACTCCGGTCTACAGTTTCTCACGATTATAGATAGATAGATAGATAGATAGATAGATAGATAGATAGATGATAGATAGATCGGGAGAAATGTGACGAACAATTGTTTCTTTTCTCCTTTGCCTTTCTTTTGTTCCAAACGCACAATCAAAACCTGTCCTCTGAAATTGAATCCGATTTCTTTCCAAAACACACGTTTCAGTATTTTGAGAAAACTATCATCAGAATGGAGGAGGGCGCGATCCTATTATAAGAAGATTTAATTTCCTATTAATAAAAGGGGAGTGATTGGGAAGAAGGATAAGCAACCAATCAAAAGAGCCGCGAGTTGGCTGAAAGGGCCGAAGGTGCTTTCAATTTCAATTTCGCAACACCTGCCAGCCCCCCCCATCTCCGCCCACGCAGCCGCAACACCCTATTTCTTGCTGCAGTATTTTATCGAGCCAGGTGCTGTCTTAAAGGTTGGCTAAAATTAAAAGAGTCACTCTTCCGTCTAAAAATATGACGATATTAAACCGCAGGTAGTAAAGAAAATGGATAACGCCGTACATAAATTCTAAAGACAAGAGAGAGAGAGAAAGAGAAATGCGGTACGCAGTTGGTGGAGCATCGCAGCAATTCGCTTAGCCATGTAAACAGAATTCGAAGCAAAACCGTCGCACACGAGTATTTCCCGTTATAGCCTTAAAACCGGACAAATCTGATGTAGTACCCCTCTGCTGTAGCCAAAAATCAGAGTTCTGGAAACAAATTTTGAGGCTAGGCTGATATATTTCATTAAAGCTTGTAATCAAACGGATTACTGCAGTCTGAAACGGTGTTTCCAGGCTCCTTCCGATTTGGGGCTTACCCTAAACTTACTTAGCTCTCACCCTACTGCCAATAGATAATCCAAGGAGTCCATTACAACACCTCCATTTTTTCTAGGCCTGCCTTGCTGGCATCATTCCCCGCACTTTTCTCTTCATCCTGGGCAGGCTAATAATATTTAGGTTCTCCCAATAGAGACACAATTCTTAGGAGAATTGAACCGAACGAACACAGAGGGCGGTGGGCGAGAAAAGGGTCATTTCCCAGCCAGATAATAATTGATGTGGGGGCGATTGCGGATAACATGCGTGTCCGTCCCCCCGCCCCCGATTTTTATATCAAAGCTGGGTTTGGCTACGTTCTGCAAACCGCGGCTGGAAAGGAAAAGATGCATGAAGATGCCAACTGGTGCCCCGCTTCCTTTCCCTCTGCAGTTTGTCTCAGGCGTGGGTGTTGCTCTTGGGGGAGGGGGAGGAGAGAAGTAGATTTTGGTGGGGACCTCCCCCAGAAATGCAGCAAACCTTTCCTCAGGCTCCCTTCCTCCCACCCCACCCCACCCCAACCCCACCCCCCGATCCCGTTTCCCCTCCCCTCCTCTTTCCTTCTGCTAGTTCGACGCGTGGGGACCGAGACGTGCCGCGCACAGCCGAAGCCTTGCGTGGCAATCTGGTGACCGCTGCGCGTCCCCCCTCTCGCTTCTCACCCCCTCCCTCCCCTCCCCTCCCCTCCCCTCCAGGTTTCTCTGCATTGCATTGGCACCGCCGAGGCTGGAGAGACAACCCGCCCGTCTCTCGACTCCGAAAAAGGGGAGAAGCCGGAGAGAAGGTGGAAGGACGTCTGGGCAGAGGAGCTGAGCTGCCTGCCGGCGGCGAGGTAGGCATTCCAGCCGCTTCCAGCCCACACCTGTCGCGCCCTCTGAAGAGCCTATGCCCCAGGCAAAAGGCGAGAGCTGCCCCTGCAGGTGCCGAGGTCATGGTCCAAGCGACTCTGCAGAGGCGAAGGTCCAGTGCCAGGCGAGAGTGGAGATAGCGCCCTTCTAAGGCTCGCCCTCAACCGCCGGAGCAGCAGCAGCAGCAGCAGCGGCAGGACTGGCGTGCCAAGCGGGTCTGGCACCACAGTAGCTTTGTCGGCTTCGGCCCCTTTCCACCCGCTACCCGCTTCCCGAGCCTTTGGCCGGTGCCTCTAACACCCGTCCCCACTTACAAGCGAGGCAGCCCGGGCGAGCATCATGGCGACGCTAATTCGCAGCAAGATCTCCAACGTGGCCACCTCGGTTTCCAACAAGTCCCAGGCGAAGGTCAGCGGCATGTTTGCCCGCATGGGCTTCCAGGCAGCGACCGACGAAGAAGCGGTGGGGTTTGTTCACTGCGATGACCTGGACTACGAGCACCGGCAGGGACTGCAGATGGACATCCTGAAGTCCGAGGGCAGCGAGGAAGGAGGTGAGCCGCCCTTGGAAGGAGATACCCACTACCAGAGGGACGGCACGGGACCCCTGCCTCCCTCCACTTCCAAGGACGATGGCGTGTGCTCCGAGCTGTCCACTCAAGGGAAGCCCAGGATCACCGCCTGGGAAGCCGGCTGGAATGTCACCAATGCCATCCAGGTAACCTTCAAAACTCCATTTCCCTTTTTCCGTTGGGTGAAATCCTGAGTTTAATGGGGACTTTCCTTGGCCTCAGTTTCCAAGGGATCCAGATTGTCTGAGGGACAGTAGGGGTTCACTCATCTAGAGTAGGGTCCCTGATGTTCATCACCTTGGATGTTAGAAACAGAAGGTGCCCCCAGAAGGACATCTTTATCCCATCCACTGCCCAACTATGTAAATGGCTGTCTACCCAGTTTCAAGTAACTGCACGTTCGAGAAAGGTTAAAAAAAAAAATCACTTTCTAATTCAAGAACACGAATCAACACGTTCCAAGCGTTGTTGCACTTGCTCCCTCCCCTATCTTTGTCTCCTCCCCCAAATCTAGCCAGACTTACCTCTATTGTGGCAATTTCGATCTGTGTTAATGATGATGGGATGGCAATTGTTTTTTAAAAAATTGCCGTTAAATTGTGCATTCTACATTCGCTCTATCTAATCCTTCCAGTTTCATCTGTATCTATGCCTGAGTTTGTTTTACTATGCTCAAAGCAGCACATGGTCCAAATGAGACAGCCATTCTCCCATAGATGTTTTATTTTATTTTTGCTTTAGATGGAGGCATTTGGAAAATTTCAAAAGAGCGAAACAACCCCTTCCCTCCTTGCATTGTTTTGTTTTGTAGATGCTTAATCTGCAAAACCTGATTGTATAATCCCAGTTATTTTATAATTTGCTGGTATTGTCTACACACAGTAATAAGATGTACCATAACAAAATTGCACCTAGAAAAGATTTGCTCCTTTCAATCCAATATTGTTCAGACCTGAAAGAAAGTACTAATCAGGAAATGAACTTTTAGGGAAATTGAATAGCATTTCTATAGTCAAAATCATTTTTTATTCACTAGTGAAGATCTGAAAGCAAATTTCCATAATATTTCTGCTGTTCCCTCCACCCAAACTATTGGACAGTGATTAATATCTAACTTAAACATGCAAACAAATGCAACAGTCAATCTTATTTTCACTAATTAGCCTTTTTTGGTGGCATTTCTAGCTGTCTTAAATTATAAGTTCTAACTTTCTGCAAAAATAACCTCTATATAACTGCAAAGGGTATAGTTTGAAATTCTGTCCCTATTCATTTGAAAATAAGCTGTAGTGAACTCAGTGAGAACTACTTCTTAGTAGATATGCATATGATTACTTTATAAAACAATTTAGTCTATGTATTCAGTTTTAATCCTTTAAGTGAATTATTTTTAGATGATAAAAATGGCTTCTATCCCAGTGAACAGCAGTAGCATGTACAATTTGATTTAATAGCAACCTGTTCATCACACTGCATTTTTGTATCTAAATCAGAGGCATTACAACCAAAATAAGTCAGGGTAATTTTAGTGAGTTTACAGTTATTGTTTTGGGTGATTTAGGTATGTGGTCAAAGACATACATTTCACAAGGAAGTGTGGTTGACTCCTATAGCGTACTATTTTTTTTTTACAAAGCTATTGAACAGATGCCTTTTTTGTCAAGCATTTGTAGGATGATCTAGGACCAAACTCTTTGTATTACTTAAATTGATTTTTTAAAAAAGTGTTTTAACTTTTGCATCCACAGTTTTAAGAAGTACTGGTTTTATTATGATGATTTTATTTATTTTTAAATTGCCCTGGAATCCCAAAAAGTTTTGTAGTTTCAAAATGTATGCATTTTGAGCTTTAAATTCTTTTTTTTAAAAGAAAAACCAAACCAATTCTTTCAAGGAGAGAGGATCTGCCCCTGTTACCGTGCTTCCTAGCTACATGAGAATTGATGAAAGTAATATTTTTGAGAACATGTCTGTGCAGAAAAATGAAGCCTATCCTTCCTATTTTTATACGTTTTAATTTTGGAATTAAGCATGGAATTAAAAAAAAATTAGGTTCTTATAATCTCCATTTGTGCATTTTCTGGGAGAGTAACTGCTCCCTCACAAATCAATCTGAGCAATACAATATCCATTTTCTGTCTTTCTAGGGGATGTTTGTTCTTGGCCTGCCCTATGCTATCCTTCACGGTGGATACCTAGGACTCTTTTTAATCATTTTTGCAGCAGTGGTTTGCTGCTACACTGGGAAAATCCTCATTGCCTGTCTCTATGAAGAGAATGAAGACGGAGAGATAGTCAGGGTGAGAGACTCCTATGTGGATATTGCCAATGCTTGCTGCACTCCTAGGTTTCCTAGTCTCGGGGGCAGGATTGTAAATGTGGCCCAGATCATAGAACTGGTCATGACCTGCATCCTGTATGTAGTGGTCAGTGGTAACCTGATGTACAACAGCTTCCCAAACTTGCCAGTGTCCCAGAAATCATGGTCCATCATTGCGACAGCAGCGCTTCTGCCTTGTGCTTTCTTGAAGAACCTCAAAGCTGTTTCCAAATTCAGTTTACTCTGCACCTTGGCTCATTTTGTGATCAACATTTTAGTGATTGCCTACTGCCTCTCCAGAGCCCGGGACTGGGCATGGGATAAAGTCAAGTTTTACATTGATGTGAAGAAGTTCCCCATCTCAATTGGCATCATTGTCTTCAGCTACACCTCTCAGATCTTTCTGCCTTCCTTGGAAGGGAACATGCACAATCCAAAGGAGTTCCACTGCATGATGAACTGGACTCACATAGCCGCTTGCATCCTGAAGGGGCTCTTTGCCTTGGTAGCCTACCTGACTTGGGCTGACGATACAAAAGAAGTCATTACAGACAACTTGCCATCCACCATTAGAGCTGTCGTTAACCTTTTCTTGGTAGCCAAGGCTTTGCTCTCCTATCCTTTGCCTTTCTTTGCAGCTGTGGAGGTCTTGGAGAAATCTCTCTTCCAAGAAGGAACCAGGGCTTGCTTTCCTAATTGCTATGGGGGTGACGGGAGGCTGAAAGCCTGGGGACTCACCCTTAGGTGTGCTCTTGTGGTGTTCACCTTGCTGATGGCCATTTATGTCCCCCATTTTGCCCTCCTGATGGGCCTCACAGGAAGCCTCACAGGGGCAGGCCTCTGTTTCCTCCTTCCCAGCCTTTTCCACCTGAAGCTATTATGGAGGAAACTCTTGTGGCACCACGTCTTCTTTGATGTGGCCATTTTTGTAATAGGCGGTATATGCAGTGTGTCAGGCTTCATTCACTCTTTAGAAGGCCTCATTGAAGCTTTTAGAACCAATTCAGAAGACTAAAAGATGGGCTAGATTGGTTGCACTGGAGGGAGGAGAACAAAAATAAATAAATAACCCCCCCCACAGAACATTTACATAGCCAAAAGATGCATCCCCATAAAAGAGAAATGTCTGTTATTTTAGTGAAGTTACACTCGACAAACATAAGCGAGTTTCCAGATCAGAGGCTTACCCAACAGACTTTTTAAATAAATGAAGAAACCCTATATATTTTGTATTATTTAGATATTATCAGAGAAAAAAGTATTTGGAATATTTCCCTGTCTTCTTCACTTTATAATCTACATACATTTAATCTTTATAAAGAGAGTAAAAATCCTCTGTTCGGAAACAAGGAGAGATTCCATGGTAGTATTTTTGCAGGTTTTATGCAACTCAGTATTGTTTAAAAATAATATAAATGTCCATCCAGTTGCTTGGGATCATTATGCTGGATCACTGGAGTACATGTACGGCTTGATGCTAAATTTGTTTGAGGAGCAAATTGAAATGGCTCTGATGACCATCCCTGAGCCTAGCAAACTGTAACGTTTACAGCTGTATATTAAAACAATCTGTAAGAACTGCTTTAACACTTCCATATCAGCTCATTTCCAGTACCAGCATGTCCCATTTTGAGTAAACATCTGTAGCTGACCTGCAGCTGAGATCAGAGACTTAGCATCAGTTATTGAGGATTGAGTTACTTTTATTCCTATTCTTAAAAACAAAAAGAATTAAAATTGTTGGATTTGACAGCTATTATGGATAAGAATAAATCATATACAAGAAAACATTTCTGTGCAACTACCAGGTTTGTGGAGCTGTTTCAAATGTATGTGTGATGTAATTGTGGTAAATACAATGACAAATGTATATCAGAAAATTTATCTTTAACATAGAATGTGATTCATCAATATATCAAACAATAAAGAGAAACCATAAGAATTGTGGCTGGTATGGTTTGTTCTAGGAATCCCTCAAAGCATCTCATCTATCGATATTTATTTGAAACCAAGCTCCATTGCAACTCAGCATGTCTTTCTTCTTTGTAGCTACCTCTTTTTCCATTGCAGGGTAAGTCAGCAGGTATTTTTGTAGGTACAAGGTGGATTAAGAAACATCATATAATGTATGTAATAAAGCATGTGTTGAATTCAAGTGATATACCAACTTTGAATGGGTGATTTCTTGGTTCACAGTAGTTCTACAGTGTGCATATCTATCTAGAACTAATGAACTAAGATTTCAGTGGAATTTTCTCTCTGCTTTAGCATTGAATTATGAACTGATTCTCCAATTTATGGAGAACATTTAATATTCAGCCAAAACACAATGCAGTATTCTATGAGAATTGTGATGGAAGTTATTTGCCAATAGTATTGTGAATTTTTTGTCTTCTGGTTACTCATTTATTGCATAGGACTATTCAAAATATATTTGAGATTTAACACTTATTATTTTGAAATCATTTAGTGTGGATCACACTATGTGATTTTCTTCTCTTTTTATTTTAATTCAGTTTTCAGGTCTTTGAGCATAATTTCTACCTACATATCGTACTAAATATAATTTAATTATCTATCATCTATATCTAATTATCTAATTTATTTATCATCAATCATTATCTATCTATCTATCTATCTATCTATCTATCTATCTATCTATCTATCTATCTATCTATCTATCTATCTATCTATCGTGTTTCTCATATAATAAGGCCGGGTCTTATTCTTTTTTGAGCCCTGAAAAAATGGCTAGGCTGTCTTTTCAGGGGTGACTTAATTGCCCCCCCTTGCATGTTCGGGCGGGCGGCGATGGCTTGGATGTTGACCTCAGTGTTGGTGGGGCACTTCGTATCGGGGTCAACGCAGGCAGCACCATATCCAGGTGTGCCACAAAAGTACTTCCTAACGGCAAACCCCCCCACCATTCCCCCCCATTTCGCATGTTTTAATATAGGCCTTAATTTGGGGGGAGGGGCTTAATTTCATTTCATGCCTATCAAACATGCTGGGACTTCCTATTGGGGGAGGCCGTATTGTTGGAGAAACAGGGTATCTATCTATCTATCTATCTATCTATCTATCTATCTATCTATCTATCTATCTCCCATTCATCCATCCATCCATCCATCCATCCATCCATCCAGTTACTTATGTTCTCTTCTTTATCTCTTTCATTTCAGTTGTTTACTTAATTATATTTCTGGGTATTCAATTTCCCAATTCATGTTGTATTCTTATTCTTTTCAATCTGTAAAATATTTTCAAAGTTTCCATAATATTTCATGCAACAAAATGAGCATTTTGAGTATTTTAGTTTTGAGTAATTCAGTTTTACAGAATGGAAGTTGAAACTAAGAGGGAAGGAAACAGGAATAGCAACAAGAATCCGTGGATCTACTCAATGTAAGAATTAATTATCTGGTAGTCCTCTTTCTGGACTATATCTTTTCAAAGTACAGGAGAGGCAATCCAAGTAGGATTATCTCCTTTTATGAACACATTTTTTATTATGGTAATCTTCCATGAAAGGCCAAAGATCAAAGAACTTTGCCTATCTCCTAACAACCTAAGACTGTACCCCATTTTTTAAAAAGAAAATGTGCAAGAAGGATTCCTCTTGCTTGCACAAACCTCAAAGTACCATACCAATTGACAACTGTAAAATAAATCAGGAACTTCTTCCAACATGACTGCCCACCTTGGTAGCTTCTAAGTAAGACCTGATAAGACCAGGTGGCCAGACTTCATTGTGGTAGCTTTCCCCTGATGAAATATGTCAATCCCAGAAGTGAGCCTACCCCTCCAAAGTGCAATGAAAATTGTACTTTTGAAAGGGACCTTGATTTCTGAGCATTTTCTTTGGGAGTCTGTTAGGTCTATCTTCTACATTATGGATTTTAGTTCATTTTAGGTTGAGGTCACGGTATTCATGGCACAATTTATTGTTTCTTAACGGCTTGTGCACCACCCTGAGTCTTATGAAAGGGCAATATAAAAATTAGGTAGTACAGCTCTTAAATCTTAAATCTTTGCAATGGGGTTTGAATAATGCAGTACTGAAATGACATGGGAAATGACATGTTCTTGAGATGTTTCCTGATGTTTGAAGTTTAATTCCAGTTTAATTCTTTTTATGACAATCTTTTCATGGAAATGTTTTATTTAAACTGTGTTACAGCTTTTTTTGACCCATTTAAATATTTTGAAAGACACTAATGGATTTTTTCCAAATAAGATACTATTTAAATTAACTAAGCTACTGGATATATTTGGAGATTATAGGCATCATAATATAGCCCAACTCTCATCTTTGAATAAAAGTGTTGTTCAGTTCTACTATTATATGTTGATTTTGAGCTCTTAGATATTGTTCCTGACTGCCTTGAAGGAAAGATGACATAAAAAAGAAGTACCATTTAACAAAATGTGAATAATTGAATTTCAGAGTAGTGCTGACATGTAGTCCTAACCACTACAATAGAAACTATATTATCTTTCCAAAGGAAGACAGCTTGTTCTCAAAATTAGTCTATTAAAATTATAATCATAATTCTGATTTAGGGCATCTTTGACAAGCATATTAAATTAAATAAATAAAAAGCCATCAAATTATTCAAAGTGCAGGATGTACAAAGAAGCAGAAGAAACAGTAGATCTTATACTCCATTGCTGAAAGAAGACCACACAAACTGATTATAAATGATATAACACAGTCACCACAATAATTCACTGGAACATCTGTAAAAATTATAATCTGCTAGTAATGATAAATTGATGGGAATATAGAGCTGAAAAGTAGCAAAAATGAGCAAATTAATCCATTGTGAGATTTCTAAATACAAACTGAAGAAATCTTGGCTCATAATAAATCACATTTAACTATGCTTGAAAAGAAGAAAGTGTGATTAACTGATGTGGCAATACCAGGGGATAGTAAACTAGAAGACAAAGAATTGATCATAAAGTATCAAGATCTGAAAACCAACATTGAAAGATTGTGGCATAAACTGCTCATGGTGATTCCAAGAGTTATTGGCACACAGGTACAATACCAAAAAATCTTTGTGCATAAAAAACCCCTACCTGACAATTACAAAAGGCCATGCTGCTTTGATCTGCACATATACTAACCAATATATTACAATATCCTAGGTAGTTGGGAAGAACTCAATGCATATGAAGGTCAACAACAGCTAAAGAACTGGCATCTGTGATTTCATATTTTTGTATATATATGAATAATTTTTAACAGTAACTTAATTACTAAATAAGTTGTTTGGTACCTTAAATATTATTTAACAACCACATATATCTATCTAAGTCCTTGGAAAAAGACTTGATATGGATACAAATGTCAAATCCAGTCTAAATATTTGGCTGACTGTGCAACTAACCATACTGTAACAATGTTTTTTTTTTTTAAAAGTTCTACCTTTCTTTTTTCCTGGTTAAATTCTTTCTTTATCCCTATCAGGAATTTCAAATAGTGCCTCCTAGGGACCACTTAAAGATTGCTTTCTCCAAAACTCATATTTGAGAGTATCTAATCCAGGGGTGTCCAACCTTGGCAACTTTAAGACTTGTGGACTTCAACTCCCAGAATTCCTCAGCCAGCAAAGCTGGCTGAGGAATTCTGGGAGTTGAAGTCCACAAGTCTTAAAGTTGCCAAGGTTGGACACCCCTGATCTAATCTTTTCACAAACTTGTTGATTGGAGTATCACTGAAATAAAAATCTCTTAGAAAATGTTCTATAAAAATATTTATCAAACACGTAAAAGTGAGGATTTTTTTTAAAAAAATAATTTCTACGTTTTTAACACAATCCATTTGAAAGAGAGCAAGAGACCCTCATTCTTGTGTTATAATTAGATTCAAAATGTGAAATTTCACAGTTCTCTGGACAGGGAAACCTTTGCCTTTACCTATTGTATGCAGAAAAAAAAGATATTTTTTTTTTCCTGGAAAGGAAAAGAGAAATGGAAACCAAGGGTCCCTTGATAAAAGTCCAATGGAAACCAGTAACAGAAGCTTGTGAGTAGATATAGATAAAATCTTTCAGAAATAAAGTGAGCACCTTTAAGAAGGCAGTTTTTCAAGGAAAGTATACACGCCACCTTGTTTATAGGATTGCCGTCTATATCTCAGCACAGTTCTTTCACTAGATCTTCACCTCCTCGTAGAGACAATCCTCATCCCAACCATGAGTTATCATTCCCTTCCTGCTCGGCGTCACGTCATCACACAACTTCATCGTGAAACTCCTGCGGCTCGTGCGTAACCTTCAACGTATCTGCTGTGCAAGCCGGCTCCCGAAGCGTTGAAAGTAGAAAATTTTGTCGTCTCTTGCAGTAATGTAATTTTTCTCCGTAGGAAGGTCGACCGTTTGCATAATAAATATTTTTTTAAAAAGCGCCTTAAAGGCAAAGTTTAAAGGCAAAGATACGGATAGGTAACTCCCCCCCACAAAAAAAGCAGTCTAAAAGGCTGCTTTAATAAGCTTCCCAACTTGATTTCTCCAAGAAGCATGGAGAATATGCATTCACGATTTCCCAGTTTTTCTGGCGTTTAGAATCCCAACCGTTCGGATAGAAACCGATTTGGGGCAGGCGGAAGGCTTTCGACCCTCAAGAAGTTCCCAAGAACGTTGGAACCCGCTTGTTTTGCAAGGAGCAACTGAGGGAAGAGCCGCGCCAGAAGACAAGGAACTTGGTCGTCCTTGGACTTTTAATTCGTAAGTCTATTTCAAGTAATGCAGTGCACCGTTGTTGTGTACAATCTTTGCAGGAAGAAGCTGCTTAGCGGGTCTCTTACGACCGACGCCCTGCAGTTTCGCGGGAGCTGAAACGGTGTTAAAATGGTTCGAGTTTTGAAACAAGATTCTCCCCTTTATTTCTCACAGGTATGAGGCACTCTGGTCGTTGGTAGAAACCAGTAAAATTCACCCAAATAAGCCTTCACCAATAACAGGGTCGAGAAAAGGGATACTTCGATGGAATCCTATGTCCTCCTTTCCTTTGAATTTATTCAAGACAGGCGTTTTCCGGGTTTTTTTTCTTTTTTTTTTTTGCAAACAAAGGTAGGATGTCCTTTGGGCAAGTTATTCCATGGAGGGTGGAGGGAGAGAGAGAGAGAGAGACTCTGTTTGATATAGTAAGAGAAACTGGCGGTGGGAGTTGGGGAGAGAAACGAAAGATTCAGGGCTGCCAAAGGTGACAGAACAGGTACTAGGAGTATAAAAGCAGAGAGAAGCACTGAAGAGCAGACTTTGCAAGTTCCCCCACCGATGATGTGGGTGCAGATTGCCTTGTTTAAACCAAAGGTATATTTACAAACAAGCAATTGCCTAAGAAAATTGGTTTGCAAATAAACCCCAGAAGGCTGCTGATCAAATACCCATCACTGTTATATCAGAAGAGTGAAGGTTGGATGATGCAACAACCCCTCTCCTGGTGAGGGGTTCTACAGGGCAGGCCAGTTCTTTAAGCAGACTTTCTCGATTTTAACAATTTTAAGATGTGTTGGATGACAACTCCCAGAAACCCTCAACCCGTTAGCTTCTGGCTAGGGAATTCTGGGAGTTGTGGTCTACAATCTTAAAGCTGCTAAAATTGAGAAAGTTTGCTTTAAAAAGCAACCCATGCTATTATCATTTCTGCCTTCTTGAAAATCTTCAGGGTTTATTTGGAAACTACTTTCTCTTTCCCAACCTATATTCTAGTCAGAAGGTACCAATCTTAAGACAAATTTCCTGGTGTTGTTATCTGCTCAGCTACTGCCTGGACCGCTCAGTTCTTTTCTATGGCTTCTAACCACCCCTTCCCTTTATGATTTATGATCCTCCTCAAACTGCTGCTCTTAATCATGCTGATTGGAAATTATGGGAAATGAAATCCAGCTTATCCGGATAGTTCCAGGCTGAATAAAGCTGATAATAAAATGGCAATTAAGCCAGTTATTTATTTCATCAGATTTGCTTGAGTATCGCTAAGACTATTCATTTGTGATAGATAATGAACTTTATTATTTTCAGTAATAGTTTGAAGTGTAAGACACAACAGTTCATGAGTAATTGATCATAAGTAACACACAACTGTGTTATTTGTACAAGTTTCTAAGATTTAATGTGTTCCCCATCAGAAGAAGTATGATACCAGCCTTTCTCAACAACTTAACATATTCTATTAAAAGACATTAGGTTTCAAGAGCTGCAGCACCCTTTATCTGGTGCATAAATAAACCTGGCTAATTTAATCTAGTTTTCCAAGTTCACACAAAGCACTTTAAAGTACACACACAAGCTGGATTTGTCAATATGCTAAGGTATAAATGACAAATGACTTTAGCTATTTCAGAAAATAACTTGTGTTGAAGTTGGTTAATATTTAGATAGGAGACCAAAGCTAAAAGGTAAAGGTTTTTTTTTAAAAAAATATCAGAAGTTAACCATTTATTTCATGCTGCCAAGAAAATGATGTGGATGCATCCATCAGGTGCCAATCCTTTTGAGAATATCTGCATTTTGAGTAAGGGATCTAGCTATTCTTAAAGGAGAGATATCTGAAGGAGCCACTTGCTGCCAAATGAGACAGGCTTATTCTGAAAATAATTCTTGGTTCTGTAATAGTAAACTATCCTATTGGCTATTGCCTATGGAGGGGAAACATGCCTTGTGGGTCCCACAAGGTTACAGTTTGTAATAGATGGGACTTAAAGCATGCCAACCCTATAATACTTTATTGGATGGGCACAGTTGGGCTTTAGCTGGTCCAAAACCTATGCCAAATATTATAGGTGCTTTATAGATGATAACCAGCCCCCCAGAAGCAAAGTATAACTAGTGCAGTTCATGCAGCAGAGGTATTACTGGCCTACTTATCATACTGAGGCAGGCACACCTTCTGCATTCTGGGCCAGCTGTAGCTTCTGAATTATATTCTATGAGGCCCCTATGTCAAAAACATTGCAGGTGGTCTATACATAAGTTATCCAAGGCATGAGGGACTGTGAATAGGGACTCCCAATTCAGGAAGGGGTTAAACTATAATACAAGATGAATCTGTGAAAGGGGTTTTTCAAGGCCACAACTACCAATTGATCCTTTGGCAGAAGCTGTGATCTGTCTGGGGAAATGTTATCCTGCTGAGAACTACAGTTGAACAATCTGCAGGATGGGTCAGATTCATTTACAATCACTCTTTTCTCTAGTTTTTGCTACATCTCTTATTTTGTAATGCCACTGAATTAAATTAAGCCAAAAATGGCTTGCAGTTTGCTCCTTTCAGAGTTTTCTGTTTTCTCTTCTGTAGAATTCAGATGTTGTAAATCTATACACATGTTTCTGGTTATGGTAGAGTCATAAAAAAAGTAAAAAGTTTGTATCACAAGTCCAGCATTAAGACTCAGTTTGTGAAACATGAAAGTACAATTCAATATTATACTTTGCCCATTCTCCCCTCAGTGGCCCTAATATTCAAGCTTTGATTTGGAAAGATAAAGGGACACATTGAGATGTCCCAAAAAACTAGTGAACCCCTCTGGTTCCAAACATTTTTTTCACTTTCTATGTAAGAATGCTGCAAGAGGAATCACTATTTTTTAAAATCACCATAGAACAGGTATCAAGGAGAGTCTAACTAGTTACATCTGGTTATGTAAGCAGTTATTGCTATCTAATCAGTATGTCAAAAAAGTGAAATTAGATGCAGTACTCTTTTTCCTGCAAGACCAGCAGAAAACAGAAACCTGTTTTCCAATCCCTACTGGATTTTCAGTGAAATGTTAACTTCAGTGAAATGCTATCCTGTCATATAAACAAATTCTATTAGAATGAATGTGCCTTAACACCAATGAAACTGTTTTAATTTAGCTTTCAGTTTCATTTCAGTGTACAAAATTAAGCCTGAGGTTCTCTCATGACCAAAACAAAATTTAAAAATACTTTATTATGAGCAAAGCCTTAAGAAACAAATGCAAAATGACTAGTAATGAATAGAGGAGGAATTTAATATGCAGGATAGTTCATTCCCTACATTCATTTTGTGGAACTTGTCTTGCAACAGCTCAAAGAGAAAGTTCTGTTAGTAGTTAGTATGGATCAGAATGTAAAGATAAGATTATGACTCTTCCATCAAACATAGTTGAGGTCTTGCGGAATCTGAATATCTGTCCTAGATTCAGTTGCAACTCTGAGTCCAGGAGGCCGTGATCAATTCTTTGGTCTGATTCCTATTTAATGTACATACATCAAGGTATAGACCCCACAGTAATGTTTTCATAATGCATTTTCCCAGGTTTTCATCTAACACCAGCAATTTAAAAAGGTTCTTTTTATCCCATGGAGTAGATATTAGAGCAAAGGAAGGAGACGAAAGTCACACTGGTTGTAAATCTATTATGCATCTTTTGAAAAATTCCTGCTTATTCTTTTTACAAAACCCTCTGTGTATTCCAATCTCCCAGCATTTGCACAATACCATTAATGACCTAAGAAAAGTACCAATCAACAATATGTTATGCTTCCACAGAAACATCATGCCATGCTGAAAAATCATCAGCTAGATCGCTGCAGAACCATCTGAAATGCTGGAACCATCTAATACATTTTTATTTGGGATCATGTGGACTTGAGCACTTGGACTTGTCCAATAATTATTCCTTGAACTCCATGTTGGCTTTGTAAATTTTTTTCTCTTTCTTTCTTTCTTTCTTTCTTTCTTTCTTTCTTTCTTTCTTTCTTTCATTCATTCATTCATTCATTCATTCATTCATTCATTCATTCATATTGCCGCCTATTCACCCATGGTGACTTGAGGTGGCTTACACAATGTAAAACCATATTTAAAATAAAATATAAAAATAAAAAACAATAAAAACTACCAAAAAGAATTAAATAAATTAATAAAGTACAATAGAACAAAATCTGTAAAAAATAAAATAAAAATATCACCGCCCAACTCCCATTCCCCATCCTGATGACAGCAGATCATATTAGCCATTTGATGGGCTCCATCCTATATTGGTTCCCCAGGCCCACTGGCAGAACTAGGTCTTCAGTGCCTTTCAGAAGAGTGCTAGAGTGGGAGCCATTCTAATCTCTGGGGTGATATTCCAGAGAGGGGGAGCCACCATGGAGAATGCCCTTCTTCTGGGTCCCACCAGGTGTATCTCCCTCAGGGATGGGACCCGCAACATTCCCTGCCTCCCCACTCTAATGGGTCGGGTAGATGTGAATGGCAAGATATGTTCCCTCAGATAACCTGGTCCCAAGCCATGAAGGGTTTTAAAGGTGACAACCAGCACCTTGAATTGCACCTGGAAGCAAATTGGCAACCAATGCAGCTCCTGCAGGAGAGGTGACACATGTGCATGCACAAAATCATGTGGGCCACTGCATTTTGCACCAACTGGAGCTTCCAGATGCTCTTCAAGGGCAGCCTCATGTAGAGCGCGTTGCAGTAATCAAGACGGAAAGTGACTAGGGCATGAGTGACTGTGAGTAGGGACCGTTGGTCCAGGAAAAGGTGTAACTGGTGCACAACCCGCAGTTGCGCAAAGGCCCTCCTGGCCATGACCACTACCTGCTCTTCGAGCAGGAGTCGTGAGTCCAGGACACCCCCTAGATTATGCATGGGTAGTGCCACCCCATCCAAGACCAAATGTAGCAATTCTCCCTGAGCCAATGAACCCCAAACCTAGAGCCACTTGGTCTTGCAAGGATTTAGTTTCAACCAGTTGCTCCCCATCCAGCTCCTAAGAGCCTCCAGGCACTGCGAGAGGGAGGACACAGCAACACTTAACTCACTATGGGCCAAGACATAGAGCTGAGTATCATCAGCATATGGTGATACCTCAGTCCATGGTGATGGATGATCTCACCCAGTGGCTTCATATAAATGTTGAACAGGAGCAGAGAGCCCTGTGGAACACCGTAAAGCAGTGGGCGAGGGCTGGATCTCTCCCCTTCTATCAATACTGACTGAGAGCAGCCGCAGAGGAAGGAAGTGAACCAAGACAGCACAAGGCCTCCCACTACCATCCCCCAAAGCCACCCCAGGAGAATCCCATGGTCAATGGTATCAAAAGCCACTGAGAGGTCAAGTAGAGCAAGGATCTTGTTCATTTTCCAACACTCATAATTGCAGCTTTTCCTACCTTGCTGCTCTCCTGATGGTCTGAATTACAATCCTTATTATCTGCAGCCAGCATATTACTGCTAATTATGGGAACTGTAGTCCAACATAAAGGAAGGCACCAAGATTAAGAAAAAGTTTTCTGGAATCCAAGGACAATCTAGGAGTGACCATCCTAGAGAACATCCAAATAGTATCTATGGAGATTCTCAGCCATCCAAGTCATGGTTGTCCCAAAGGTGCTTTTTCAAGAGGCAACTAGACTTTTTGTTTTTTCTTTGAAGACGTTTTGCTTCTCATCCAAGAAGCTTCTTTAGCTCTGAAGCTTCAGGAGCTGAAGAAGCTTCTTGGATGAGAAGCGAAATGTCTTCAAAGGAAAACTGGAAAGTCTAGCTGCCTCTTGAAAAAGCACTTTGGAACATCCAAATAATATCTGCTTTTACTTATTGCATTTATTTACTACAATGATCTGATTGGATTCTCAGATTCTATAAAACTTAAAATGCAATGCATTGCAATCAAAATTAAACCATAACACCATGATATCATCACATAAGATACCCAATAGAATGCAGATGGTAGTTCCCCTTGATGGTCAATTACTTTGCACAATAACTTCAATTTTCCCCAAATTCCAAAGCACAGGAGTTGTAACTATTACATATGTAGTTCAAGCCTCTGCTTCCTTCAGCTCATGATGCTATTGGAAAAATGGATTTTGTTGTGGAGCACAGTTTCTAAGCAGAGAACACAATCCTCCAGGTTAATCCTTTGAATTGCATCTCGCACTCTGCATTGCTCTCAGAACCTACTGGTAACCAATGCAATACAGGGGTTATATGATTGCATTCACCATTAAGTTGCTGAATTTTGAATCAATTAAAGTTTTAAGTAATCTTCAGCTGCAACATCGTATAAATTGCCTTGCATCAGTTCAGCCAAGTAATCGTAAGTCATATGAGTTATTGTCAGGGCTTCCCTTTCCAAGAAAAACCACAAATGGTTCCATAGCCAAATAGCTTTTGGAAAGAAACAGTAAGTGGCCCAAAGTCATTCAGTTATGATGTGAATCATGATTTTTCCCTGTCCTAGTCCAAAAACTTTGCCACTATACTACCCTGGGTCTCACTTTACTCTTTCTTCAGAATAACAAACTCAGAGATGAAGAAATATGGAGTTTTTCCTTGGATTTGTGAGTGCACCACTAAATACTTTGTATATCTTTGTTTCTATTTTTTTTAAATTTATTTCTCATATAAATTTGCTCATACAAGTGACTCTGGTGTATTATCATTGGAATAAAACTATACATAAACACAATTGTTTTCAAACAATAATGACTAAAAATACCACCATTCTGTACAAAAGAGAGTAGATTAAATGCAATACTAGAGTCATCTTAAGGTATCTCTGGACTTCTGGAATCTCCAGGTCTGAAGACAAAGGCAGGTCTTGGGGAATTTACAGAACATTAAAAGGTAAGATGACATTTTCATTTAACAACCACACGATTCACTTAACAACTGTGGGGATTCTAATAACTGTGGCTGAAAGGTTGTAAAATAGAAGACAATTCAACAATTGTCCTGCTTAGCAATGGAAATTTGGAACTCCATTGTAGTTGTAAATTGAGAACTACCTGCAATAGGCAAAATGATTTGCTGCAATGATGAGTCACATTGTTTCATAATGCCTCCCAGCTTAATCAGAGCTCTAAATGCAACAAATAGTTAAAAATGGGAGACAACCAGCTTTCCTTCCAGTCTTGCAGACATGACTTTGGTTCCACAGGAAACAAAATTTCCTCCTGCGGCAAGAGGTTAATGGAAAGCAGCAGGGCAGAATTCTATATAAATTGAATATTCCAGAATCATCCCCCCCGCCCCCAACCCCAAATATACCTGGTCACCAAGATTTGGTAACCACGTTCAAAAATAAACAGCATGAATCAGAAAGGTTGAGAAACTCAGTTACTTCTTATACTTTTTGAAAACTAAATAATATGTTTTCCTGAAAATAAGACCAGGTCTTATATTAATTTTTGTTCCAAAAGACACATCAGGGCTTATTTTCCAGTTAGGTCATATTTTCAGGGAAAAACGGTAGTTGTCCAAGGCTTAATACATTACTGTGTTCTTTTTAGAAGTCAGAATACGTTAGCATCATTTTCTAGAGTTATGGGTTAGGGTTAGGGTTAGGGTTCTATATAACTTTCCTCTCTATTGTTAAACTGAGACCCCCCAAGAACTAATACTTTAAAGACAGACTTGAAGAGGCTATTGTACTCCTCTTTTCTCTATGAATTTAGTAGTGATAAGCCATATTGTCAACAAATTATGGAATAGCTCAAATTTTTTCTGGCTAGGTTTTTGTCAGTTACTCTGACAAAACTTCATACCGTTGGGACCATGTTTGGTCTGAAATCCATTGGATTTCTGAGAAGTGTTGGTAAATCGTGGTGTGCCAACCAAATTATCTAAATGTACATTATGCTTGATATTTTATCATCTTAAAATATATCTACACGGGTCGTTCAATAGTCAAGAAAACCTCTTAATTAGTTTTTCTGCATCATATTAAATACAACACAAACAATAGTAACTAGTTTCAACATTTTATTTTCTGCAGTGCCATCTTATGGACATTAAAAATAGTGCAATGTTTTAACTGAATAAAATCTCAGGGTTGCAGAGGCATTTTCAATTGACTCATTTATTTTGAATTTTCAAATACGTTCTCATCAGAGCATTCTGATAAAGAAAGCGATTCATATTCCAATATGCTTGAACTAATGGAAAATAAATCCTCTTCTATTAATAACTTTAAACATGAAATGTTTTTGAAATAGCAGCCTTAAAGTTCCCTAAGGAAAGAGACTATATTCCAGGTCTGATAGTGATTTATTGACAATCCTATCAATTGTTGATCTAATTATTTCATTTTATATAGGAACAATCTAGCATAATATAAAAGAAAAACACTTTAACAATAACACTAGCACTAGCGATGGCACTTAGACTTATATACTGCTCCATAGTGCTTTATAGCACACTCTAAATCAGCATATTGCCCTCAACAATCTGGGTCTTCATTTACTGACCTCAGAAGGATGGAAAGCTGAGTCAACCTTGAGCTTGTCAGGATTAAATTCCTGTGACTGTGACCTAAAGTACTGCATTCTAACCACTGCGCCACCACCATAAGCAAAAGGAACATTAGTATGAATGATCTGGCTGTAAATACATCACTTTATCTATACAGGTAGTCCTTGACTTACAACAGTTCACTTAGTGACCATTTGAAGTTACAACCGCACTGAAAAAAGGGACCATTTTTCACACATATGACTGTTGCAGCATCCCCATGGCCACATGATTTACATCCGGATGCTTGACCCACTGTTCATATTTATGACCGTTGCAGTGTCCCGGGGTTATCTTCTGCGACCTTCTGACAAGCATAGTCAACGGGGCAGCTAACCATGTTGCTAATTTAACAATTGCAGTAATTCACTTAATGAATGTGCCAAGAAAAGTCGTAACATGGGGCAAAATTCACTTAACAAATTTCTCACTTAGCAACATAAATTCTGGACTCAATTGTAATCATAAGTCGAGGACTACCTGTATACACTGCTAAAACTCTCCTGTCTGTTTGTAACTTTCAATTAGCCAGAATATGTCAACAGTTTTTGAATCAAGGTAACTCAAATGCACTAACGTAAAGAAGGTATACAAAATCTGGGACCGATTATGCCACTGGAATGGAAATTTCACTGCAATAAAGCCACAGTAATGTGACTATGATTTCTGACACTCCCTGCCAGCTTCCAAGTCAATGGGGAACCTGCCAGGAAGTCAGAAGTCACTCGCATTCCCACTATTTCTTTGTTTTCTTTTTGTCTGCCCATGAACATCCTGTTTATCATTTTAGGTAAGGAAATAATGACTGATGATGATCCACAGGTTGTCTCTTTCAAAGTCCTAAGGATGGATTTGTGCCATGGAATGCCTTTCAATGGTATTGGAGCATCAGTGTAAAGATAATAAAGCGGTTAAGTTAGGAAGAGGCATGGAGATGGTATGTTTTATGCTATGTTATCTAGTCTGCAAAAATTCAGATAACCAACAGATGACAAAGGGATGCAGAAAAGACACCATTGCTCTCTGATGGCCCTCTGTATTTTGTGCAGCGCAGATCTTGTAACCCTGGTACAATGTTTGTTACACTTTTTGCTATTGTAGATCAGTGGTGGGATTCAAATTTTTTTTTTTTACTACTGGTTCTGTGAGCGTGGCTTGGTGAGCATGGCATGGCTTGGTGGGCATGGCTTGGTGGGTGTGGCAGGGGAAGGATACTGTAAACTCTCCATTCCCACCCCACTCCTGGGGGAAGGTTACTGCAAAATCCCATTCCTTCCCCACCCCACTAACCTGCTTTCCAGCTCTGCTCTCCTGTGCAGGGCAACAAAAGAAGACCCAGCCAATCAGCTGGGACTCGAGAGGCAGAGAATAGATGGGGGTGGGACCGGTCAGAGGTGGTATTCACCGGTTCTCCGAACTACTCAAAATTTCCGCTAACGATTCTCCAGAACTGATCAGAACCTGCTGAATGCTACCTCTGCTGTAGATCGGCAAATAAAAGACTGGAATATATGAGGTTATACTGCATTTGTGTATGCTTTCCCATCTGTTATTTTAAATGTCTTTTTAAATTAAATTAATTTTTCTACCCCAAAATATTCTCCCATATTAAGTATTTATTTACCATTTGGTGCAAGCACAGAGGCAGCCAGTAGGTTTGATGTGGCCAGCTGAGTATTGAGGAGGAATGAATGTGAGGAGTCAGGAGACTGACACAAGGAGCAAATTCTGGCCAATAAATATAGGGTGGTTGCAGAAGCCTCCCTGATGAACTTCAATGGACCATCAATGGTCCATGAATTCTGGAGCATCACCATTCTAATATTTTTTGCTTCTTGATAAGAACCCTTCAGCATAATTCTAAAATTAGAAATAAGACATCCTATATTCAATAGAGTGAACTTCTAGCTATGCAGAAGTTACAATCATAGAATGAAGGTATCCATAATCTGAAAGCAGATTAAATCTGTATCCTGTTATAATGTCTATGAAGCGTTGTAACTACCCTCTCTCTTTAATCTACCTAGCTTCATTATATATTATTTATTTGTTGACCATGCTCTCCCCCTACCCTCCAAATTGTGATGGATGTTGGACAATATGAACAATTAGTTCTTGTTATTCATATTAGTCAAGCTAAAGGCCATAAAAAGATCAGAGAGAGTTTCAGATGAGTTTCTATAGGCAGGAAAGACCTCTGATACATATAAACAATTCTGAGACTTTTAAAGAAACAAAAATACTTTCCCTTTAACTGAAATACAAACAGCTGAATAAACAAATGTCTGTTTTCTTTATTGCTAACTCATTAACTTGTATTTTTTGTGTCAGAAAATAGGTTACCTTGCATCCTCTGGAACAGGGAATGGAATATTATGGGATATGGTACTTTATATAAAAATGCATAATTCATGATTGAGCAATGCTTAATTTCAGTATTGTTGCATCACTTTTTTTCTCCCTCTATTGAAATATTTATCTTTTTATTAAATATTGTAAATATAGATGGTCTTCGACTTACAACAGTTCATTTAGTGACCACTCAAAGTTACAATGGTACTGAAAAAAGTGACCATTTTTAGGACCATTTTTCACACTTACAACCTTTGTACCATCCCAATGATCATGTGATCAAAATTCAGATGCTTGGCATTGGTTCATACTTATGACCGTCGTTGTGTCCCAAGGTCATGTGATCACCTTTGGCAACCTGTTGACAAGCAAAATCAATGCTGGAACCAGATTCACTTAACAACCATGTTACCAAATTATCAACTGCAATGATTCACTTAATGATTGTGGCAAGAAATATCATAAAATGAGGCAAAACTCACTTAATTAGTCTCACTTAACAACAGAAATTTTGGGCTCAATTGTGCTAATAAGTCGGGGACTATCTGTACCAAACATTATAAATTATTGTTGCTGATATGCATTGATAGTTGTAATCTTTTGATTATTTTTGCAATATTTTGTGTGATTTTTCTGCAATACTTAAAGCATCAAGCTAGAAATCAGGACACACTGAGTTCTAGTTCCATCTTAAGCACAAAGCCAGCTGGGGGACTTAGACCGGTCGCTTCCCCTCAGTCCTAGGAAGGAGGCAATGGTGAACCACCTCTGTGAAAAACCTTGCTAAGAAAACTGCAAGGACTAGTCCAGGCTGACTCCAAGAATCAAACATGACTGAACAACCACAACCACCACAACCACAACAACAGAAATATAGCTTACCTATATTTTGTTCTTATTTGTTTTTCTACATATGTTGATAGAGTTGCTATTATTTTATATAGTTATTTTATATAGTTATTTTAAATGTTTGTGACATGCCGCTGTGT